>NW_016160947.1:0-24384 GCF_001687245.7 Rhagoletis zephyria | reverse complement strand
TTAAGCATGTAAGCATGAATAAATTAGCTTCAATATTTACTGATTTATCGAAGATTTTGTATTTCTCTAAATTACCGTTATATGGGATGTGGGCGTGGTTATCGTCCGATTTTAAAAATTTTCGGCGATTTTTTATGCTGTACCAAGGCCAACAACTGTGCCAAGTTTGGAAGAAATTGGTGCAGCGGTTACCAAGATATACACATGTAACCATAAGTGGGCGTGGCTACGCCCATTTTCCAAAAATTTATAATATTCTTATTTTTCGTCTAAAAATTATTGTAAATATCAATTTTGAGTGAATTATCTTCAGTAGTTACTAAAATATCGCAGTTTTCGTATTTCTGGAAATTACCGTTATATGGGAAGTGGGCGTGGTTAAAGTCCGATTTCGCCCATTTTCAATACCAACCTACCTTGGATTAAGGGAAACCTACATACCAAATTTCGTTGAGATATCTCAATTTTTGCTCGAGTTATCGTGTACACGGACAGACGGACAGACGGACAGACGGACAGACGGACGGACAGACAGACATGGCTTAATCGATTTCTTTTTTCATCCTGATCATTTATGTATACATTTGTCTATATCTACCTCGATTCGTTTAGGCTGTTACAAACAACCGTTATGTGAACAAAATTAATATACCCTTGTGCACAAGTGCGCTCGGGTATAATTAGTTGCATAGTGGCCTCAACCAAGCTATCCACTAACGGTGGTGTCTATATATATGTAGCCCCGTCAATCTGGCTCTATTTTTCGGTGTACCTGGAATAAATTTCCGTACGGGATGAAAAATGTACCATACCGTTCAGAAAAATATTTTACTAAATAAGAAAATGTCCCATCTCTCAATTTGACTGGAAATATTTTTTAAGAAATTAGAAAAGGGCATATGTAGGAAAATACATGAAGTGGTTGTGATTTGTAAAAACTTTACTCCTACAAGGACTACTTCAGGGTCATTTAAAAATTGAAATCGCTTTTTTATAATGGTTATCAATTTCGAAAATTTGGGTTTTAGTACCGATTACCAATTTTTATATTTCGTTACAGTAATTTCAAAAAAGAAATTAGTTTTTGTACCCGTTACCTATTTCGAAAATATTCGAAAAAATCCGTATTTTTTAGCTACCAAGTGCATAGAAAGAGGGGTGGTCTCACCCATAAAAAAAAAATTATTGTAATTATTGAAATATCGCAGTTTCCATTTGTTGAAAAATAGGGTGATATAGGAAGTGAGCGTAGTTATTTACCGATTGCAAAACTTTCCTACACTCTCCCATGTACAATATGTGTACCAAGTTTTGAATAGATTTGTTGAACGATTTTTGAGATACAAATAGTTTAATAAATTATTTCAAAAAATTGTTAAATTCGGTTTTGTTCTTTAGGAAATTGGTAATCGGTACTAAAAATTCGGGTTTTTCAAAAATTGGTAACTGGTATAAAAAACCGATTTCATTTTTGAAATTACAAAACAACAAAACCATTTAATTTTGTAAATCATTTTAAACAATAAATTACAACCACTTCTTATAACCGGTACAAAAAAAATAAAAATTTAATTTTGGAAATTGCTTTAGCACTCCGCCTTTCTCAAAGTTCTTAATCATTATCAAAGCCCTGCCATAAGTCCGACAGCGTTTTAAAATATTTAGTGGATATTTATTAAGAAAAAAATGTTCTTACTTGTACAATGTAGCATCCGTCATCACCCTGATAAAAATATCCAACTTGTAGTTAGCATTTTTTGTGGTAACAAATTATCCGTTGACAAAAATGACAAACTTTTAGTCAATTCTACCAAACTTGGTAAAATTATTTCATTAAGTCCAGCTGAGAATATTATCGCAAATATTTGAAATGTAGTTTACAGAGAGGTAAAAAACGGACAATTTATACGTTCGTCGGGTGTTTGATGATAAATTTTATAAATTAAATATAAAACTGACGGCAATTGTTTTTCCTAAGGCCCATTTTCTTTTGCTCGATAAGAATCTTACAACATGAGCGGATATAAGTTTAAGTATTTATGTGTATAGATTCCAACGTACACGAAAATATGAATATGTGTGAATTAGTACATAAATACATATGTATGTATGGCTGTATGAATCCTTGGCGCTCGATGTTTATTTATGCAGTATGTATGTATATAAAATACAAAGTTGGCCAGGCGCAAATTCTGTTGTCTGAGGCAACAATAAGCTTATTAGCTCAAAAGCAGCTGCTACCTACGGAACGCAGAAGATTGTTAGCTGCAAGATTTGATAAAAAAAAAAATAAAAAAAGCTTGTAAAAATAAACAAGTTACTTATACTTACTGTTAATAACGGCGATTTGCCTGTTAGCTGAAAAATTATGTATACCTGCAAGATGTATGTATGTACATTAGGGTGATCCACTATATTACGTATGCGAGAAAAGTAAGGTCGAAATTTTATTGCTCTCACAACCTAGAATTGTTCTATATCGAAAAAAATATATATTTCGAAATCAAAAAATATTTAACGGTCGCTCAAAGTGTCCCATGTTGGTTTCAGGATAAGCGCATTTTTGGGGACCCTTTCAAAAGTGTTCATATTAAAAACCGTTTAAATAATTATTTATTATTCCTTGAGGTCTCCTGAAGCGAAACAGTGTTTACCGATTGAAAAATATACATAGATTTTCAACTATACCCTTTCTAAGAAAAATTGGTTTTTACCATACAAAAAATACACGAGGAAGTTTCAGCGATTTCAGCGACCTCTAAATATTTTTAAATTTCACAGCAATGAAACAAGTGTGTATAGAGAAATACATATTACGAAGGCAGAGCATAAAAATACCGACTTTAATTTTCTTTCTTGCATTTTCGGACCACCCTTATTTATATACATATGTACATGCTTGTTATAACTTCCATATCCATAAGTACACGGTGGTCACTTGTGTGATCCTTAGGCATTGTAAATTCCCATTTATTATGCGTGTAAATAACCTAAAGGTTAATAAATGTCGAGACTGTGCAGACATAATTTGCAATGGGCAATGCCTAAGAAGCGAACAAAATGTATAATAGACTGATTCAAAAAAATCTAAAAAAAAATGTCAAAAGAAGCCTGTTAAAAGCAATGAAATGAAATGAAAAAATGATAAAACAAACTTTCAAACATAGCTCAATACAATAGAAAGGATTTTGTTAAATTTTTCCCCGAAATGGGGGGTTTTTAGTAAAATTAATTTTCAAGACTTATTAAAATTTACAATTTCAATTTTTAAATTACTTCTTTTTGTGATAGTTGGAAATAACTTTAAGTGTTTTACCTAAAATAAACTTGAATATTGTCCAATAATCAGAGCTACCATTGTGATTTTTTTAAATTGTTTTTTGAATTTTTTTTTCAAGGACATTTTTTTTAAATATTTCTTTTCATAGAGACTTTTGATGTTTGTACGTGTGATTTTTTTTTAATTTTTTCCTAGCCCCGTTCTCGAGATATTTGGAAAACTATTAAATCGATTTGTTTTTGTTTTTGTGCTGTAAAGTTTTTACAAATGTATTAATCCAGCTCAAATTTCATATTTATTTATTATTTGTGTTTGTGCATCAACCCTAAAAATTTGAAACAAACCAAACACATGAAGTGTGAACCCCGTCGGTTTTGGTATGGAACGCCCCATATATATAAATACATATTTATCTATAAGTTAATAAGTATATGTGCACACCATAGTTGCCAACTTGGTGCTTTAAGCACTAGATTTAGTGCTTTTTGAAAATTAAAACGCCAAAAAAAATTATTTAGTGCCTAGTGCCGTTTTTAGTGCTTTTTTTCTGAACTAATTACTCCGATATAGTTAAAACCTGAAATAATTTTTAAATATTTAAAGCTGTGGCAGCACTGAATTTACAAAAATCTACAAATTTAAATGCACCATGAGTGATAAAAAGCTGAACTTGCAAATTCACCTTGTTCAATTCTATTCGCGTTGAAAATGCTAGTAAATAGATATGCGAGTAAGTTAAGTAATTCTTTTTTTTCTAATTATTTGTAAAAATTTTTATTTTTGTACCTCCTGAGTAAAACACATCGTTTCTTGGTGCTGAATCCAAATCTGGCCTCACAATTGCTCTAGCACTAGAATTTTGAGATATCCTAACCTCAAAGTGCCAAAATCCCGGTTTTTGGCCATATTTGAGGTTATATAATGAAAACATATATTTTTTTTGCTCTTTCTACTTAGGGCATGATTTTCGTTTGTTGGGATTCGATTTTGTTAAATACATACAAACTGTTATGAAAAAAGCATCCATTGATTCAAAACCATTTGGTGCTTTTAGTGTGGTAAAACGCTTTTTTTCCAAGTTTTTGGTGCTTTTTGAAAATTAAAAGTTGGCAACACTGGTGCACACACAAACGCATTTTTCCATAGAATAGAAAGTATAATTTAGAATATGTTTGCCTAAGTTTTATGCTTGACGTAGTTTCAGGCCAATTTTCCCCTGTCGATTCCGCCTTCGATATACAGTGAAGCGTGGCAGATTTTACTAAACACATACATATACATACATACATATGTGTAATTTTTCGACTGCCCAGCGGTGCCCTCAGGAACGTAATAAGGTAATATGTCCAGAGTGGAAAATGCACGCTCACGCCATACCTTTTGCAATAGTAACTGATTTACTTTGGCTTAAGGTTTTAGGTATTATGTAAGGCATGTAAATATTGTGTACACATCGGAACTTATCGCCAAGTAAAGATGTCAAAAAAATGATAAGCAAAGCGCAATCAAAAATCATCACAAATATGAGCATTTTGCATCCTAAATATGTAAGGTCTGAATTCCGGTCTGGGGTAAATGCTAATAGATTTTACGAAACAAAAAATTACCGAAAATCAAGCTTCATGCGATTTGCAAACCTTAAAATTATTTCAGGCCTGGTCATGCCAATACGAAAAAAATCCGTTCTGTACATGGCATTCATTTGTGCTTTCTGTAGTTGTTAACGAGTATACGTCGCACGCTTACATATAAAATGGAAAAATGTCAATGCGAATATCTTAAAGCAGCCAAATTCAGAGTGACAAAAGAAGTGCAATTAATTTATCGACATGCATATTCATAAAAATGTATGTGTTACGGTGATTGACTTGGTTTTTCCAAGCCGTTTTCAAACAGTTTCTTTAAATATAAACCGGATTTTCGCAATCTAATAAACTGGAGTAGCACCTAGTGTATTTACCAACGACCGAACATAACGGTTATTGATGAAAACTTTCATTGAAAAATTTTTATTAATTTTACAGCTGAATATTGGAAAATTTCGCACTGCATAAAATTACTTAAAAACAGCCGACTGCAGTGCTCATATACAAATTTAAGAACATCGTCAATTTCTTCATGATCTAGTAGTCGGTAATGAACCAAATTTATGACCAGCTTTGCATTATCGAAAATGGTTCACGGTGAAATGCTCAAAAGAAATATTCCACCGAACTGGTAACCCTTCCTTTTTTTAAATCGTTTCAAAATAAAGGGGAAACCACGTGAAAATCTTTCAGGTTTTTTTTTTATGAAGCAATTTACTAAACTTTGCCTAAATCAGTAAATCGACTGCATGTTGTCTTCATTCAGTTCCAGTGGCGGATTTGCAGGGGTGATTTTCGGGTGGATGATTCATTAGAAGTGCCGTTTTTAATACATTCAATCGTGGTTGCATATGATGAAAATAACTTATGAACATAAAGAAGTTTAGAAATTTATATTCGGCCCTATTATGGTTGTCGTCGTCGATGTAATTTTTTCATCAAACAATAGCGCTGGTAAGTTCAACTACAGCCACGTTGACCACAGTATTTTTGAGGAAAGTTGTTCCGCGCAAAAATGCCCTTCCGTGATCGATTGGTCGTTCGAAGGCACAAGTACGATCAGTTCACGACTGTCATCATATCGAATTATGAGACGAGCCGTATGTATGCAATTGGTCTACGCTGCCAGTCACAGTTGCATCCAGCGAACGATAATTTTCAACTTTCAGAGGACTAAAGATTGGCGCTACTCAATATTCATTGGGATGTGGAAATCAGCAGTGAAAAGGTAATGGATATTCTGGCAAACAAAAAAGGGGATTGGACATGACTCTTTAAATACATTGACCCTATTTGTTGAATGCATATATTAAACTTTCATTTTGTTTATATGCGTACGTTAGGGTGGTCATTAAATGTAGGAAGCAAATTTTTACATCAGACTTCTTAAATATCAACCCCTAAGTCGATGCTACTATAGTCGAAGATATCATAAATAAATTTTGGTCCCGATAGGAGAGGGGGGGGGGGGGCAAAGTTCAGATAACCCTATGAAGACGTCTTAATCGACGCCAATCGGGACTAAAGTTTATATGTGATATACTCGCCTTTAGTAGTATCGAATTTGGGTATTAAATAAAAAAAAAAACTCTATAGAGAAATCTGCAATTTTCCCCCTTAACCTTCTCCAATCGGGACCAAAATTTATATGTGATACCTGTGACCGTGGTGTTACCGATTGAGCGGGTGAGACTGAAAAAAATCGTTTATTTGATTTTAAGGACCAACCTAGTGTACATACCAAAATGTACGTTAAAAAATTAATAAATAAAAAATAAAAGAAAATAATTCAAATTAAATTACGGTATTAGCGATGTGGTTTTAGCGAGGGGAAAACATATGTAAATGTGTACAACACAATTTAAAATACATTTTTCATTTGGACAAGTCTTTAAATTTGGATAAGTCTTAATGGGCATCGTCCCGGCTTAATGTTTACACAGCTGACAGCATAACAAATTGGTTTTTCTGATTTTTGGTTTTTACAAGCTGCATTGAATGTTGCGTTGTTGCTTATGCTCTCGTTTAATGTTTTTTTGTTGATTAGCCACGCTCTCTCGCCAGCTGACCATTAACGATTATCTTTCATCTTTTCATGTGAATTAACAGCAAGACGAGGACTGAAGAATTTAATATACAAGGGGCATAGCCCGCAAAATAATTTAATGACAATGCTACATAGACAGTGACAATGTCACTACATAGTAGAGGGGCTAGGTTAAGTGAGGCTATTATGACCGCTCGAAAGAAGGAGAACTCAGAAAGTTGCTAACATGTCGGTTTGATTAAACAAATTTTGATTTTAAGAAATGAGAGGTGCCAAAGTATACATGGTATTTAGTATAAATATGTAAATGCGTATGTTGTCTGGTAATATGTAGCTGAAATTTGAAAATTTTAATGACTGATAGCCTGAAAGCTTATCTGAAAATAAATAAGTATGAGAACTGAGAGCTAAGGTTGCAGAATTGTAGTAAACTTCCGAAATCACAAAAGTTTTGAGGAAAATGCTGATGTGATTATAACTCATTCTTTCCTAATTAGTTACGGTAGAAAGGCATTAAATTTATGTATACCCTTACGGCATGAATACTCATCGGACCGAATAAGACCCTCAGCGAGGTCGATAGTTGCAAACTTGTTAAGCCGGTCTCCTTAACGGGCAAGTAACAATTTTACAATAAAGTTAGACATTGCTAGATTAATTGCCATTGAGCACCTATGCACACTGGTTTAAAATTGGCATTTTGTGTTCATAATTCACTGGAGCCTCCATTTTTCAATAAATTTGATTTTTTTTTTTTTTTGATGAAAACTAGTAAAATTGGCCAGGGACCAATTGAGTCCAATTTTTGAATTGTTGTTTATTTGTATTAATTTTTTTTTTTAAACTAGTTGACAACAATTATAGATTCACAAGAAAAATTTTAAATTTTATAACGAAAAATTTCATCTAAATTTGTAAAGCTTTTACTCAATCTGTTGGGACTTGCCTTCAAATATTTTATTTCCACTATCGTCTGTTTTCAAAAACAGCCTACTTTTATTTATTAATTTGATCTAGAAATTTAAATCTTTTACATAGACTAAAAGCATAAATAAATAGTAAATACTCACAAACTAATTAACTAACCATTTAACCTTAAGTAGCTAGTTAAGGTTATTTTGGAAATTGTTAGCTTTCCTCCTTTATCTGAATTTTTCTCTACGCCTCTGTATGTGTTGAAAATCACAAAGTATATCTACATACAGTGACTCAAACAAGTGTTCACGTTTTGATATTTTTTGTAATATTCACAGTGTTTTTCAAGTTTAAAATATTGTCCAACCAAAACAATATAAATTATAGTACCAAAATTTATACAAATTTTAAGAGAATTCAACAAATTTTTATCAAAGTTTCGAGCGTCATAATAGAGCATTTCTGGGTATGCAGTTTCATAGCAACTTCAAGTTTAGTCCAATGAAGGGCAATTTTCAAACGGCTAAAAGATTCCGTGGAATTTTGGAAGTTTTTTATTTGGTGATTGCTTTGGCATTTTTTTGTATAACAAGTGCAATTTACAAAACCTGGCGTTGATTTTTTTTTAAATTTAGTTGCGAATGGTCTCCAGGATTCTATTTAATAAAAAATGTTTGCCTATATGGAAAAAAGTCCGAAAATCCGTAAAAAAAATATCAAAAGTCAACGCGTTTTTCTAGCCGCTTGAAACTTGCACATCCTGAAACTAAAATTATATGGGCGTTAAAACTTCATACCCAAAAATGTTTCAAAGGTTTAAAAAAATTAGCTCGAAATGTTGATGAAAATATGTTGTATTTTCTTGAATTTTGTATTAAGTTTGAAACTTTGATTTTTATGAAAAATAACTAAAAAAATTTGACTCGAAAAAACTTTGAGAATGTGTGAAAAAAAGATCAACACGTGAGCACCTGCTTGAGTCACTGTATACACATTATCATAAAACACAGTTGTTACCCTAATTACAACAACGAGAATGCTATGGAATGTTAATTTAACATTTGTATGCGCCTCTCCACACGTTTATTAAAGGTTTTGTGAAAGAAAAATGTTTACTACTTCAGTATTTACTCCCACCCACTAAGACAAATCTTTATTTAAGTATTGGGTGCCACCTGTTTTAGTCATACGTTGTTGATGTAGTACATAAATGTTGTTGGCCACAAAATTCGGTAACTTTTTTCGAGTGCTTTACTCGTCTGCGTGGAAACATATGTACATACATACATATATATGTATGTTACTCATTTAGCTTCGGCATATATTTAACCAAAATTGTAATTTTACCATTTACTAGCGAATATTTATCATGATTTAGACGCGGGTCTCGTGCTGAATGAGTGCAAAACGAAATATCTCCTGTCATCAGCAAACAACAGTCAGCTCAAAGTCGATAGCTATAATCTCGAATATGTAAACTACGGCATTAACACCAATATTAATGTCCTTCAAATCCAATAAGGAATCATGCTTGCCAACAAGTGCTTCTTTGGATTGAGTAGTCAATTGAGAAGTAAAGCTAAGTACATAGTAACTATAGTAACCTCAGTCCGCCAAATATCAATCCTTTGCATGAGTTTTAACCCCATATTTACGGCAACGATTCATGATGGAGCATAGAGTAAGCATAGGGATTTTCTTGAACTCCCAGGCACAGTGTTTGCTTTCAGAGAAATCTGTCTTTTATGTTTAAAGAAAATACACTGAGATTAATTAACGGTCCATATTTTGACAACTTAATTACCATGAATAACTTGCGGTTTTAGTTCATTATTCGGGGTTAAGTTCTTCCCCTTCATGTTAAGCTAATTTTAGATGAAATGTTTATTGAAATACCTGAATTATATATACATATACACACATATGCAATTAAATTTTTCATAAATAAATGGATTTTTAAATTAAAGTGCCGTGTGGGTCACCACAAGTGCCAAAAGGTGAAAAAAACTCGTCTGACTTTCACTATTTATTTCTGCTGAAAATACTCTCAATTCAACACTAAAAATAGCAAATAATTCCGAAATCATACCAAACTGATACGACAATTCTCAGCTTAAATGATTTGAATGCTGCACACATTTAACACTTTACTAACTAATCGCGTAGGTAAGCATTTGAGACCAGCAAAATATTGTCACAAAGAAAAAAAATTCTAAATAAATAAACGAAACAGTAAAAAAAATACAATAAATATTGGCTCAACACTTTTGCTCTCACTTTTTCAATGCAACGCCAAATTTAAAATAAATTGCTATTTTCAGCGTTAAAATCCTTTTACGAAGTCATAAAAATTACATCGAAATGCCACTAAAGTTGCAATCAAATACAATGGTATTAGCGTATTTACACTGTTTTGATTTACTTTGGTAGAGCATTCATAAAATACGTACATACGTATTAGGGTGATTGACTCGGTTTCTGCAAACTGGTATCCACCGTTCTTTTTGGATATCTATGGGCGGTTTTTTCGAAGTCTTGATTTTTCGAATATCGATTAAACCGGATTTTTTTATCGGACAAACCGGTTTTTTCAATTCATACCACTCTTGACCTCTCAATGAAAGTTTTGACTTTTTCGAAGTTTTCAAGGCTTTTTCCAGTTTAAAGGGAACCCCTAAATAGTTTAAAATTATAATTATTATTATAAAACTAATAATAATAATATAACTGTATATCATGTTTGATTCCAATAAATGAACGTTTGCCGCTTAAACGTTTTGTACGTATTTGGCCAAGCGTCTGCTTCAACTCGTGCTCTGCTTCTTGATGTTGTGACACAAATGGAGACCTTTCAATTCACTTTTAATTCACCTCCAAAGAAGCGTTTTTATGGCACAAGTATATACATGTTTGCCATTGTCTGCCGAGGGGCGACCACTCGAAATCCCTTTTTTGATGTTGCTGGACCAGGTGAGAGGAAATGCAATATGGTATTAAAAAAAGGAAAAATAAGTAAGACCAAACGTGAACTTTTCACTGATTTTAAGGGTTTTTTTTTAGTCGGAAAAAAATGTTCTTATTTTGCTTTGATCTTTTCTAAATAAATTTATCTTTATTGTTCATAATTTTATTGTAGTTTTAGCTATGTAGCTATGCAAAAGAAAACCAGTTTACCCGGTTTTTTTTTAATTTCAAAATCTTTAACCGGTTTTTTTTTAAATCGCAAAATTGTCGAAAACCGGTTTTGTAAAAAAGGCGAATAATCAAACAACCTAGTTTGTATGTATGCATGTACATAAATTCGTCGTTCCGTTTAACGGTAAATTCATATTGAAAAATAATCAAGTAATAGTAGATACGATGGAAAAGTATGTGGGCGTACGTGTGCATTTATAAAATTTACTCAAAATACACATGCATGCATGAATAACCTTCCCTCTGCTTTTTGAAAAACATATGTAAAAATAATAATATTCGAAAATCCTTCTTTTTAAAGTAAAATTAATTCAAATATGAATTTTAGCATCATAAAATTTTCAGTCTGATGGCCCAAGAAGTTATTAGCCTCTTATAAATACTAAAAGTTACTTGCCGTTTTAGTCTGGCCAAAGCCGGAAAATCACACATAATGTGCTCCGACGTCTGATTATATATATATTCAGAATATGTATATCTTTCCTAGCGAAAGGATAACCAAAAAGTCTGGCCCATCTAAGGCCCCCTACCTCTTCCCAGTATTTACTGCGTTCTGAGTTTACCCACGATTCTTTTTTCAGCCTCGAGGAGGACCAATTGAGTCTCTAAAACGGTTCCGGCCCCACAAGTATGGATGAAGAGGCTTTTCTTGCCAATTCGTCGGCGGCCTCGTTATCCACGATGCCGCAGTGTCCTGGTACCCAGAATAGTAATTCCGTGTTCCTTGCTGACAAGAGTTGAATAGTGTCAAAGCGCTCCTTGAAAAGCCTGGAGGTGTACATCCTATTGGAAAGGGCCTTTATGGCCGCCTGACTATCTGCAAATATTAATTATTTTCGACCAGTTTTTTGAAAGAGAAGCAAATAAGCAGAACTTTCCACTCGCACTTTATTATACTAAATTTTGACGAGATACAAAACTGCAAACAAACTTTGTTTTTTTTTAAATTCTAATTAAAAAGTTTGAACTTTTGCAACATTGAAACATTGCAGAATTAATTTTTATAGCATTTTGCATAAAATTGGAAATTTGTAATTATATGGGTTTTGTTGGGAAAAGAGCTTTACTTTCATAAAATAAATAATAAACATTAAATAAACTAAGGAAAAATAGCCAAAACTTACTAAAATGTCGAGTCCTAATTTCTATTTTGGCCGCTGTATCTATTCCTCGATTCGAATCACAGGCATTCAGATTAGAAAATAATAATTGTTTATAAAGAAAATTACGATTATATCCCAACATCACTTAAAACTCGTTCATAGGCATGCCATTTTAATGAGCTGTTAAGGCGTCGGAACACCGAATACGGGACAAATACATGACATTAAAAGAAATACAGAAAATTTGGCGTCCCGTATAAAACAAATAACTTGCCAGGACAATGGGTCAAAAAAGAGGGCTGTCCCGTATAATATAGGACGGATGGTCACCGTAGATATATGGAAGAAAATGCGGAATACACTTGTCAAAAAAATTCTCAAAAAGCCACGGTAATCTTTAGAGACTTGAAAGTTGCACCTTTTTATACCATTTAATGGGCTGCAAAAATACATACTCGAACTGAATAGTTGAAAAAGTTTATGAAATTTTTTTGGTACATCTTGAATTTTCTCGAGTTCAATATTCGTACTGTAAATGCCGAAGATATGTCACAAAATTTAAAAAGGAATTTCGGCAAAAAAATATGTTTTTTTTCGAAAGGCGTTTACGGCCAACCTTTTTTCCTTTTGTAAAATGGTACGGTCTAATATGTATACATACATATATGCATATCTGCGAGTAAATCTAAAATTAAAAAAAATGGACAATTCATTAACTATGTCCTGAATATATAACTGTACATGAGAATAGACTACATTAGCTCCAAATCACATAAATATTTGCTTTGTTAGTGAAAAATTTACTGAATGCAAATTTACTTTGCAGCCCCAACTATACACATTTGTGATGTTAATGTATGCATGTTTTTACTGTTTACACAAATCCATGGTAAACTTGATGTGCACTCTTTGTTGATTTGACTTTGTTGACATTTAAGCTTAAGTGGCGAAGTAAATAAAGCAAATTTCGTGTGCACAGCTATTACGAAATTAATGGTTGCTCTCTTTGTGTATTTATTAAATATATTTACACATGTAAACATGTAACTAGCTACACATACATACATACATATGTATAAGTTCATAAATATATACCACCAATTAATAAAAAATTTTATGTTACTCATACGCCCCCGCGACAAACTTGTGGGCAATGTCCTAGTTTTTAGCAAGCATAAATATTTTTATAATAAAGAACACCTATTGGATGATTTGCCGCAGGTGGTCCGGGACACCGGGCCGCAGCAGAACGTAATGGTGACCTTACCGTGGCAAGGGGCGCAAATGCAGTAAACCGTTTATTTTCCTCGCCATTATTTTTAACCACTGATGAGCGCAACCAAAAGCGATAATAAAAAAAAAACAGATATAAACAACAGTGAAGACTAGGACCTAGAAAGCATGGAGAGCTGTTAATGAGTATCGCAAAAGGAAATTCAAAGCAGGCAAGAGAGTACGAAACAAGAGCGGAAAATATCCCTATGGTAGTTAAAATCAGCTCTCCACATTGCTTAGCGCCTGGGACCTTGAGTTGACCCTACATTACAGGTAAGTGAGCGGCTGGAATGGGCTAGAAAAGCAACACAAGTGGGCAGAAGTTGATTCGACAGACAAATATTCGCTTACAATAAGTATTAAAGTGGTGAAGACATGCCTTCAACGACTTTAAGAGGACAAAGATCGGCGCAGCGACGACGTCGGAGCCGCCGTGCTCCAAGACGTCTGCGCAGAGGTGCGGCGAACATGGTTACAACCAGTTTGAGAGTCAGGACGATGTGTCTCGGTCTTCTGGCGCTTAACTACTTAAGCTAGATAGCTACGTAGTATGTGGTCGTAGTGTTTCATGATATCAGCGACACCTATGGACAGATGACAGCTGATAGATCGAAGAGCTAAGCAGACATGTTGTTGTCGTAACAGCATACAAATGCCTAAAGAGTTTTTGGGCAGTGATGCCGGATTGACAGTCCTTGGCCATATATATGTAAATCTGGGTCGTTGCTAGGGGAACGGGCACCTGGAAGTAGAGGATAGATCTTTGATCTCAACGATATCGAATGACAAACAGTTTATGCTAGGGTTCTACTATCACGGTGGTTTAGCGTCAACACTATCTGGACGGATTAACTAAATGATTCCGGGTCTGACCTTGTGGTATTAATTAAGCTAAAATTTTGTATTTTTTAGAAAGGTGACAGCCACGTACAAAAATATTTTTAAACCTCTTCAAACGCTTTTAGTTTTGATGAAGAAACTTAACTTGTTTATTGAGCCTTTAAATAATTTTAAATTTTCAAATATCTGGAAACCATATTTTTCAAAATTGTTTACCACATATCCACAGAAATAATCAAGTTGAATGAAAAAAAATAACCCCATGCATTGAGCTGTTCGTGTGTGATGTGGTTATGAAAACATAAAATAACTAATTTTTGTATATAACAGATAGGATTATCGGTTATTAAAACACACTTAGTAAGTAAGCATCATAGTGTTATTTTTTGAAGACTTCTGAAGGGAAATAGTTATAATCGATCAAAAAATAACTATTTTTAACGATTTTATAGCAATTCTACGAAAAAATGTAAATATTTTCCTTATGTAAATTGCATGGAGAACTTCAAAGCCCCAGCGGACAAAAATACTTTCGCCTTATTTTTGATATTCCTCAGTTCTGGAGGGTGGCAACAGGAAAAATCGAAGAAGTAGATTTTCCTATGTATTTTTGAACCACCATAATATACAAATATATGTATGGACTTACATTCCTTAAACTAATGACTCTTCAATATTCAACTCACACAACCGCCAATAACATTGATAAATGTTTAGATGCGTCACCGCCCACACGCCGGCCACAAAGCACCGTCGGAGTCATTTATGTTTCATAACAATATCAAAATGGGCGTGCGTGCAGTGGTGCATGTTGATTAGATCAATGGTGCAAAATGTTATTGGGAAATGCAATATTTCCACTTCAACGTGCTATTGCAAAAGGCAGTATCTATGTTGTACATTGCCGTTACCACAAACATACATGTTGTGCTAATATTTGGATACATTTCAGTTATGTATATACATTAGGGTGATCCAAAATTAGTAAAGACGGAATTTTAATGCTCCCACCTTCTAGGATTGTTCTATATTTAAGAAAACCCCGTGTTTTTTATTTTGAAATTAAAAAAATAGAGGTCGCTCAAAGCGTTCGAAGTTTTCCATGTATTTTATATGGGAAAAAACCATTTTTCATGGTATGTAATTCTTGAAAATTCAATATTTTTTGATTTTGATCTGGTTCTCTTCAGGAGACTTCCAATAAAAATACCCATTTGCTTATTTAACCATTTTTTAATGCTAAAGATTTTTTATCTATCCCCGCTTTTGCATTTTCTGGCATTTTCTGCGGATTTTGGCAAACATATAAAATATAGTTACTATGAAAAAATGGTTAAATAAATAATTGGGTATTATTATTGGGAACCTCCTGAAGATAAACAAAGTTTTCCGATCCAAAAATATTGATTATCAAGAATTCTATACTATTTCTACGAAAAGCGGTTTTTTTCCCATATAAAATACTTGGAAAATTTTAAGCGCTTTGAGCGACCACTAAATATTTTTTGATTTTAAATAAAAGGATAGGGTTGTATTTTTTCGGTATAGAACAATGCTAGGGGGTGAGAGCATAACAATTCCGACTTTAATTTTTCCACACATGCATTTTTGGACCACCCTAATGCACATATGTAGATATGTTGGCAAAGGGTTTGATGCGCAATTTTCAATTTTCCACTTCAGTTTATAGCAATCAGTTGCTAGACGATTGCAAAGGGTATTAATTGGTGATTGGCAAACATGTGATTGTGTATTTTTCCTGTGAAAAAGCCAAAGTGGTAGGCAGTTTTTATTGCGGCTTTTCAAGATTAGGCAGTACTTGAACGTTAACTATTGGCATCGTACTGAGAACTCCCTTTGAGTTCTAGAATATTGAAGGTGTGTTCACAAGCGTACTTCCTTCAGAGGCTAGAACTGATGCCGTGGCGTGCGGGATCTCGGAGTGGATAAGTCACTGGTGGAGTTTATCCGCCAGCTAGTCTGCAGTAAAGAGGAGGAGTAATTTCAGGGAGATGTTTTTTCTCCTGTGAAACCTTACCGCCGACACGCTTCTGCGGGAATCGGATTTGGGGGGTGGCGGAAAAGTCGTTGCAAATTACGTTTTATGAAGTGATAATATGATGGCGGGCATTAGAAAAAGAGGTTAATATCAAGCTACTTACCAAGGTACAAAGTTCTAGCATGATCTACATAGGCGGAGAGCTCAGAACCACGTAAAAAGATCCTCTGAATGCTATTTGAGATTTGCTGCCATTGGATTCGACAACAGATGGCAGCACTCGCTGCTCTCTGCTTAAGATAGTCAAGCCAGGGACACACTTGTATATGTTTTGCTTCATACCGAACAATTCAGACCGTTATGCTTTGATATCGGTTCCGCAAAGCAATTTTAGCACTTGACTCCTAAGCAGGAACGAGTGCAAGGTAGTAGATATTAGCACTCCAGTATTGAAGTCTATGCAGATGGCTCGAAACTCGACGGAAAGGTCGGGAGGAGCCGTTTTCCCACGAACGCTCCTCTAAAAATATCTTTTAGGTCACTAGACTACTGCAGCGTATTACAAGCTGCGGTTACAGCTATCATGTAGGCTGTAGAGAAGTTTGGAACTGAAATTCCTGGAAGATAAGTATTTACTTTTAGTGATAGCCAGGCTGCAATGAAAGCTCTGAGCTCTTTCACTTTTTAATCAAAGATTGCGCCTATTCTACAGGAGATTGTCAAACAGAACAGACTTAACCTGACTTGGGTCCCTGGTAATGGGGACATAGAGGAAACTGTTTAGGCAAAGAACTTGCAAGGCATAGCACGACTTAGCAGATTATTCCTGGTAAAGAAGGGATTGGTATGGCATATGCCGCTTGTAAGCTGTTACATAGAGAACTTTTATACAAACAAGCTGATGAAATATGGAGTCAAAGTACGACTTGCCGAGTTTCTAGGAAGATGTAACTCAAATGGTATCGGAAACGGTCACGAAGCGTGCACTCACTGAGGAGAGAGGATATAAATATGTAACGTTGTGAGAGCTCTAATCGCGCCCGGCATGCCTTTCCGAAGATGTTGCGGAAGCTGTAAGAAGCACGAAGAGAAGGTAACATAATTACCTCGCCTGTGTAAATGTCCCGCACTGTGCAGAAGCAGGCTGCGGCATCTGGGAACATCGTGCCTGGCTGATCATAGTGTGGTTTCAAACGCTGACGCCCCACTGACACGAATTGATTCCACATGGAGGATAATCGTATGGTGTCACACCGTGCTAATATAATGGGTCATCTTTCTATGGCCTAAGTGGGCCGCTGTAGTCGCTAGCCAATCCTGCTTACCTACCTAAGCCTTAGTACTCACAAAACCTAAGCAACCTAAGCAACCAAACCAACAAAGCCACATCTCCTGGGTAACTAAATAGCTCTATGCACTTGCCTGTTGGCTTTTGTTAAGGTCGGTTGGCTATGACAGTTGTTGACTAGCAAATATGCCGCATATTGCCCAACGTAACTGCTGAATGTCTTTGTGTTGGCAGCTTTAACGCGCCAATTTCGTCGGTTGTGGGCGATATCAAATGGTGGAATTCAGCAACAGATACAAACCTTACATCGGCAACACCAGCAACACCAGCAACCCACTTGATTGTCAAGTAAATGACATCGCCTCTGGCATTTACATACACAGAGTTGTCCACTCGAGATTTAGATTGCCTTGCTGACAAGCAGGTGTTGGCCGCAGAAATTTTGTTGGGGGTGATTCACTGTTGATGACCACTTTCTGATATGTACACTTCTTTTTTTTCACATTTGTCATCAGCTTAGGCTATGCAGTTTGGGGCTATTGTAGCTTAACCTAAACGGCTTGGAAACATAAAAAATATGATTTGGTGATTTTGGTGACACAAAACCGGTTCATTTGTTTTATGGTGCAATTAAATATGCCACACCCTTATCGTAAGGAGATTTTTATTTACAAAAAGGTAGATGATTTGGTGCGCAAGCCTCTGTTGGCAGAAGTAATTTCGTCGGATGGTTAATTTACTGTCGTTTTCGTATTCTGCTTCACAGTTTGTAGGCGCGTTGGCTACTTTAATTAGTAGTTTTTTTTATGACACGTTACTTTGACTAATGTAACATCATTTCCTTCGGCTTAGCGTGTTTCAATACGATCTAAGTTTTTAATTCAACTAAATAAAGCAGTTACTTAATTTCCTACTTAAGTGTTAAGATACGCCAACACTTATATGAATATGTTAAATTTGACACTGTCATAATAAAGCTTGACACTTTTGATGGTAACTGCACTTAGAACGTTTTGTCATAGCAGTGCTATTTGCTTTGTTTACAGATACTTGAAACATACAATACTAAACATGTTATTTGGACGCATCAATCGCCTCTTCAGACGTCGAAAAATTTTAACCTCTCAATTTACTTTTAATCTGCAGTACATAAAATAAAATATTGGGTGCTAAATGAGGACTTTATAGTGGATGACCCATTTAAAATTTTTCTTAAACATTTTTTGACACCAATCCTCATAAGAATTTTTCAGCGATTGGCAAATTATGAACGGTTCCAAGGCGAAGAAGTCTTTTCAATGGTCCAATGTTTATGCAATATTGAATGTCTGCGAATTTAACTTATGTCCTAGCATGCCTTGATCACACTTTATGTCACACGACGAGATGCTGGCAGACAGCAATGCGGCTATAAAATTCTATCCGAAAGTACACTGATATTAATATAATATACTATAATATTAAAAATATTATCTTACTATAAATGTCAACGAATGTGCTGTATATTGGTAAATATTCAATTCAATTATGCGCCTATTAAAATGACAGCGTTCGTTCTGAAAAAGCATCCGTGAAGTGAATAATCAAGATAAAAAAAATAAATAAAATAAATTTAATTTGCATGTTGCTTGCTCTGGAATTCGAACCCTGACCCTCTCTTCATATCAACAAATTGTGGCAAGCATCTTTGCGCACTCAGCTACAGCCAGACATACTATAAATCTGTGTATGTGAAACGGATACTTTTTCGGCTGTTTTTTCCGAAATTTGTCTGATAAAATTTTTCGTTCAATACGCTTTCCTTCTGCACTTCACGGATACTTTTTCATTGTAAAAAAAAAAAATTAATAAATAAAATTAGGAAGCGCCATGAATAATGAAGCAGCTGTGGTAATGATGATATATGTATGGAATACGAACTTGATTTTTAAAGTGAAAATTAGAGGACTATTATTTAAAAGTATCATTTAACCCTATCGAAAATAACAGGTTTATATTAGTCCCTTAATATATAACTGGTCGATAAAATAAAACAATAAATCTATCACCACGACACTGCTCCAGCTCGTAAGGCAAAAGGACCCACATAAACTTTACTTACCTGGTTAAGGAAAGTATTTTATTTTTAAAATTCCCATCTCCTTTCAATATGTATATATGTATGTAATGCTTCTCCATACTCATACGTATGTACATATGTATCAGTCTCATTTATGTACCTCGTTATTTAAATATATTTTCTTTTATTAAGTTCGCTTACACTTCTATTCTGTTGTTTTCATATTCGCTTGACTTAATTTATGTAGAATATAAATTTGCTCATTAGTTTAGTGATTCAGTGTTCCGCATGATTTCAGCAGCTAAATTGCTAACATAGAGAGTGTTCCTCATACCTAGTGGCGTGGCATTGCATGTTTATGAGATAGATCATACATACTTATATAAGTACTCAAAGGAAATGTTTTAATTTTAAGTGGCAATTTGTGAAAATGAATTATGTTCGGCGGCCGCTGTGGCTGAGTGGTTACAGGTGCATACTATCGCTGCGTAGAATCTGCGTTCAATTCCTGCGCGCTTTACATCTAAATTAGAAAATAGCTTTTTCCAATAGCGCTCGCCCCTCGGCAAGGCAATGGCAAACTTTCGAGTGAATTTCTGCCTTCAAAAAGCTTCTCACATTAACCATTTGCTATGCGGAGACGACGTAAAATTGTTTATCCCTCCATTGGTGTTACAACGTCATACCATAAATAGGAGGAGAAGCTCGGCCAAATACTTAGCAAAAGTGTAACCACAAAATATTATTACTATTTTTTTTCGGTCCACTCTAGCGTGTGATTTTTTTTAACTTTCGTCTTAAATCCATGCTAATAAATTACACAAAAATAACGAAAATTGAAAGTCCTTGAGCTACTTTCGCTTTTCCTTTGAAAGGAACTTACTGCATATACACTTTCACTTATTTCATATTTTCAAACAAACTTAGCTGAGAATGCTGCGCTCCAATTCTTCAGTGGTAGCTGCCTGCTAAGCATGTTTTTTTTTAATATTTTTTAACTAATATAGAAATATACATACACAGTTAAATATGTATGTGTGCATACAAGCGCTGCGCTTAACCATCTGCAGCATCATCAAACAGAATACAGCCGTAGCTGTTAGTTTATTGTCTAAATTTCCGCTGAAATAATTCAATTTGCTTGTTTTAGTCATAAAATTCCATAGCACGGAAATAACGTAAGCATTACGCAAGTGCTTACATATGTACATATTACAAATTTATGTACAGTTAGTACACCTCACGCCCGCATTGCCATTTGAATTACACAGTGGCTCACAGCGAAGCTTAGTGCATCGCCTAATTGTGCCCCATATCGTAAATTTAGCTGCTAGCTGCAAGCTGGTGTGTGGATAATCGCACATTATGTCAGCACATTAATTTGTAGCAGTCAAAAGTTATGTGTTGGCATGAATTACCCGAGCTGATTGCGTAACAGCTAGATTAAAATTAAAGCTACATCTTATTGTATTAGCACAGCTTACATAGTTAAGTGTTACATCCGTTTAAATTGACCTTTTTCAAATAAAAATAAAAGAACAATTAATTGCTATCTGCACATACATATATCTCAGCGTGTAGATTTTGCGCTCTTTTTGTTTTATGGCATACAACACAAATATAGCAGTAGTCACAGATGACCCGTTAAATGAAGAGGCCCGCGCTAGGCTAATAGACTGTCACCATTTTCGGATTTTTAATTGTTAGCTAGCAAGTGAAGCTAGCTTAAGATATACTTGCAGTCAAGAAACTTAGCCAGGAAATATTTTTTTTGAAGCTGAATTCACTTAAAATGGTTCTGCCTGAAGGCCGTTAGCTACATAAATATANGCGCGCTTTTTGTTCTATCGCATACGAAACAAAAACAACAGAAGTCACAGATGACCCGTTAAATGAAGAGGCCCGCGCTAGGCTAATAGACTGTCACCATTTTCGGATTTTTAGTTGTTAGCTAGCAAGTGAAGCTAGCTTAATACATACTTGCAGTCAAGAAACTTAGTCAGGAAAGATTTTTTTTTAAGCTGAATTCACTTAAAATGGTTCTGCCTGAAGGCCGTTAGCTACATAAATATATACCGATTTGCAGTGATTCAAAAGGGTTGCTTTAACCGTGTTTCAAGACGTTTTGAAAATCAGAAGTGTGTTGACCCGAAATTGTTTTCAAACCAGTTTTTTAGCCATCTTTAGCCGCAGTGGAGCGGCTTTTTCGTTTGCTTCATTACACTGTAAGGAAAATACTAAGTTTTGAAATGACAAAAAAAAAACGCTAAAACACGTGAACTTTAGAATATATACCGCTTTTCCAGATCGAATATTTTTCCGAAGATATTTTCATTTTTATGAAAAAAGATCGGACGTTAACTAGGAAAAAATTAAAAAAAATAACAAATCTTTTGTAATTTTTTAAATTTGTATTAAAGCCTGCCCTTTTGCCAAAATAGCAAGCTACCAGCGACTTAAATCGATGGATGAATAAATATGTTTTGAATAGTTAAATGAAAATTTGCAATAATTTTTTTGTATGAATAGGGCCAGGAAATAATGTTACTCATACGCCACATCGTACTTGGTCGTACTCGTATATACTCGTACATGGCGCACAGTGTACGATTCGATAGGAATAAGATAAAAATATAGAAAAATATGGGTCCGAAACCTCACATAATGGCCTACAAGGAAAAAATAGTGCCATTATATAATCATTATACTAATACCAACATAAAAAAAATTGTTAAAAAATCAACCTTGAAAAAAAAGATTATTTTGCTGGCTAGCTCCAACGAAAAAATTTTGCTTTAATGGACTTTTATTGTAGATTTTCAACCGAGGAATACAAATTTATAGTCAAAAGTTTACATAGGAATCTTTTAGATGCTCATTTCTTAAACTGCAAAGTTGCATCTAAATTTGCAAATAATGAATCAGTTTTTTTCAGATTTTTTTTTGAGTATGTAATTTTGTAGCCCTTGACGTTCAAATTTGTTGTTGTTTTTTCGTATGGAAAAATTGCGTCACAGTTAGAAAAAAAATTATCAAAAATCAGCGTGATTTTTTTTTGGCAACTTAATACTTGCACTTTACATTGGGTTATAAAACAGCATTCTCAAAAAAATTCTGAAAAAGCTGATTAAAAAGTTTAAAATTTAGATGGAACATTGCAATTTAAAAATGAGCATCTGAAAGACCTTTTAGTCAGTTTTCGATAACAAATTTGAATTCATCGGTTGAAAATCTACAAGAAACGCCCATAAAACGAAGAACCAAATTTTTTTTGTTGGACCTAGCTAGAATAGTATTAGGAGATTAAGGATTTTTGTTAGAGATAGATTTTTTTTTTTATTGGCAATGCAACTTAAATTTTTAATAAAATAAATTAGTTACAAATGTAATTTTGTGGATCTTTTAAATTTTTATTATTAAAAAAATTACTGCTTTAAAATATCGTTATCCACCGATGACTGCACATTGACTCATCAGTCATGAGTAATGAAAAACATGGTTCACATTTGAAATTTACATTTATTGATAACGTGAAGGGATTTTCAAGGCAGTAACTGTTGATTAAGCGAAATTTAAAACGAAAAGTGTTGGACAGTAAAAGTTAGGAAACAATTTAGATATAAGCTGGTTTTGGAACTCATCGAGGACGACCCTAAAACCCTCTCAATTTAAAACTTAAAACAAGAGCTTGGGGGGAGTCTAACTCCGAAATTTAGTGTTTTTTACGGGAATCTGGTGTATAACTTAGAGTAAATTTGTGAATTTTGGTGCAATTAATCAGATTTGAACCAAAATTCGCAAACTTACACCAAGTTATACACCAGTGTGCTACTTGAGATAACAATAAACTAACTTATGAACAAAAAAGTTGCAGCGACTTGAATTATTGATACGCATACCAGATATTGCTGTCACTCATACGCCATGGTATGCGTAACTTAAACCGGGAAGCAAGTAAGTAAAGGCACGTCCACATAGAACTTATTAGCTTAGTTTTATAAAGCTCAATGTAAAAACTTCAAAGCTCTCAATTAGTACTCGTATATTAACAGCTCGTTAAGTCTAAATTTTATATTTTCAACAAAATATTCCTCTATCCTATGCACTTCGTCTAGTAATATTTCAACAGTTAACAGCGCATCATTGACGCACTTGCCCGATTTAATCCTTTGTAAATTAATACCGGCATGTCGCCAAGCTTTTGGCCCAAGTCGACTGTGTGTGACAGTATATTTTATTTTATTTTATCAACACTTTTGCAAAAATGCTTTTCGACCTCAGACCTACTACGACTACTCTAACATGATGACATTTCTCACACCTTAGGCCACTATTCGCAGACACATTATTACCTCGCTTTCAATAAGTACACATACATACATAGGTACATATGTACATACATGTATATAAATATTCGCGTATGTCCTTAGTTACATACATAAATATGTATGTGCATACATAAATATGTAGTTTTATGCACTTTAACCCGTTTGCTTGGCCGCAAACCGCAAGTGCTTATAATAGCCTAACTTAGTCGGTATTCGCCCTCGCCAAAGCAAACGCCAGCAGTCATAAAACCAACGCATGCCTGCCCAAGTAGATTTATGTAGCGCCTAAAATGTGGCAAATAAAAAATGATTGTTTACATTTAACAGGGTAGCCGGCAAATGGCTGTAACAATAAGTCACGGACACAATGGCACTCAGAATGGAGCAGACAGCAGCAGACAACAAAAAAATAAGCATGGGGGCACACGCTTACAAAAGTGCAAGCAAATGAAAATGTAAATGCGCATGT
>NW_016160946.1:45292-57205 GCF_001687245.7 Rhagoletis zephyria | reverse complement strand
CAATAATAATGTCAGCCTTGAAATCCAACGGAGAATCACTCTTGCCAACAAGTGCTACTTTGGGCTGAGTAGGCAATTGAGAAGTAAAGTCCTCTCTCGTCGTACAAAATGACAAATGAAAATATGCTGGTAACAGAGGAAGAGGAAGGCCTCCTCTGCGTTGGAAAGACCAGGTGGAGAAGGACTTGGCTTCACTTGGCATTTTCAATTGGCGTCAGTTAGCACAGAAGAGAAATGACTGGCGTGCTGTTTTGGACTCGGCCAAAATCGCTTAGGCGGTTACAGCGCCAAATAAGAAGAAGAAGAANCTGTTTTGGACTCGGCCAAAATCGCTTAGGCGGTTACTGCGCCAAATAAGAAGAAGAAGAAGAAGAATCTCAAAAACTACTGAACGGATTTATACGAGATTTGTTAAGTATAATCTGTATCGATAGGAATATTATCTTTAGTACTTTAAATTCCTATAGGGTTGCCACCAGTCCAAAAAATTATAAGATCTCCACTGTTCGTTGGATTACAAGAAGTGAGCTGTCAAATAAAAATGCTCGGCTTTTAGCTGTTCAATAATGTATTACTTTTTGAGTAGGGTTGCTTCTTTTTAAAAATCACAGATCTTCAACGATTGTTGGACTAAAAACTGAGGTACCAAGTGAAAGGACATAGTCTCTGCATGTGCAATAAGTTTTGATTTTTTGTTTGAGTGGAGTTGCCACCTTTTTTAAAAAATTATGTATGTATAATACGCCAGGGCATTTTTTGTTAATCACACTAGATTTGCACAGTGCATTCAATTAAAAAAAAAAAGTGGTGTCAAAGGAAAAGGCTTGACATTCCGATTTGCAGTAAGGTTTTATTTTTGAAGAAAAATTAAAAAATGTGGGCCGTTCGTTAGATTACAAGAAATGAGGTGTCAAATGAAAGGGCTTGGCCTCCAGATGCGCAATTATATATTATTTTTTAGTAGGGTTGCAACATGCTTAGTTGTCAATCGCATATTATTTAATATCTACACATTCAGGGCGTGGCGAAGCCTCGCGCATACGAGGCCGGCTAGTAATTAATAAATGGGTTTGAAATTTACTTTATTATTTAAGTTGAAAAATATTTCATTAGTAACAAAACAAAAGAGAGTAATTAAATTTATACGCATTTAAGAATACTTTAGCGTGTATATATCTGATAAATTAACTTAAGGCATGTTGAAAAATGCTCGAGGCAAAAAAACTTAAATCAACTTATGTATTATGTCGCTGAAAGAAGTTCATAATACTAGTGGCAGAAATAAAAGAAACGCCTTATTTCAACCAGTTTAGCCTATATTTCTATTTATTATTTAATATTTAAATTTTTTATAAAAGTCTACCTCATTTTATATATAATTAACTGCATTTAAATGCGCATTTCAAAATTTGTACAAAAATTATAAAAATTCAAAAAATGTGCCAAAATTTCAAACTTTTTACTCAGCATTTTCAGAAAAATTTGAGGTACGCAGTTTTATAGCCCATTAAATTAAAGTAGAATAAAATGCAAGTTTCATGCAGTTACAAAATACCGTTGATTTTTGGAAATTTTTTAAACGATGTTGTGCATTTTTTCCATATAAACAAATTGTCGAACATACTTTGTAGGGAAGAAAATGCGTGACACCGCCAGTAAAAAAAAATTATAAAAAATGCAACGTTTTAGTCACTTGAATCTTGTACTTTATCCTCCTGTTATTTAATGGGCTATACTTATAAAATTGCGTACCTAAAATTTTTCTAGAAATTCAGAGTAAAAAGATTGAAACAGTTTGAATAAAAGAAAATATTAAAACACACCAAGCAATCAATACACTCACGACGTAATGGGCCAAATATAGTAAAACTGCGTTTTCAGTGTAATCTAGAATAAAAATGGGTACCAAATGAAAGAAAAAATTCTGTAGGAACTACAAAAATTAAAATTTTTTGGGTTTACAAGGACGTACAGGTATTGAAATGCCTTTTAATCAATTTTATTTGTTTAAGCTAATAAAGTTAGAAGGACTATATTCGAGGACGTTGTCGAGTTTACATTTGTCCTTAACATATAATTTTTTCAAAATAAATATTGCAAAATTTCAAGGTTATAAATTTTACTGCATATTTACAATTTTACTACATATATATGGCCCATGGCTTCGCGAATATATTAGAGGATTACGCCGACAGTCTTTGCGGCGGCGTCGTGGTCAACCTCAAAAAGAATCGGCGGCGGCGGCGACGCCGACGCTACTGCCCATAAGGTAGATTCCAAAGAGGCTTCCAATCTTATCATGTCATCAGATTATAATTCTAGTTAATTCATTCATTCAATTAGTTTTAAATTTAAACTACGTTACTTCCTACTTGAATTCAAATGTTGAGTGACTGCTGCTGATGGATGGGCGAACAGAAGAAAGTCTATATAGTATATACATTAGGTTTCCTATCGAATATGCTGTTTTTGAAAATTTCAAGACCCTACCCCCTAATATTATTCGTTTNTATCGAACATGCTGTTTTTGAAAATTTCAAGACCCTACCCCCTAATATTATTCGTTTTTATGAGAAATATTATTGCCTATTTTTATAGGTTTTTTATGGGCCATTTAGAGGTCGCGACCCGTCGATTTAGGTCGGAAATCACGATTTTCTAGATTCATGACTTTTTGAATAACTATTTTTGCTTAGATTGCAAAGAATTTTTTAAATTTTGACCATCGATAATTTCCACAATTTGAAAATATGTAGTATTAACGTACAAGAAAGTGATTTTCGATGGGCATCCTAATATATGTACATACATCTCTATGTACTCTACAAATCCGTATGTACTATTTCAATTAAAAAAATTAAAAAAATTTAAGTTTAAGTTATTGGGGTAATTTATGTCGCTGTCAATAAATTTTTGCAATAAGCATATCAACCGTTATGTTAAATTACGGAGTTCTTACGATTTATTGCGGGTTATATATTAAAATAAGGTTGGCCTACTTTTTTCCGAAAGTTTAACCCATCAACTCCCACCAGAACGGGCTTTTTTGACCCACTGTTTAAAAAATTGCTTATAAATGGTTAGAATTTACACTAATATATTAAGCGCCAAATTTTTCTAAGGAGAACAGAATGTAATGCAAAGTAATAGTAATTTTTACCAAAAATGGGACTTAAAAAAATAGAAAATATTGCGATGCGCGGGAGCAAAACCTTCCTGGGGTTTGGCCCCCACTTAGGAATACTAACGTAATTTTCACACAGCCACCTAGTTCTTGTATACGTTTGTGGGACCCCAGAATAAAGTAACTTACGAATGTAAAATTAGCAAAAAAGTGTTTGCTTTTTATTACAATTCTGTTTAAAATATTTAAAAAAACACACAGGAAAATCACCTAGTTTTGCTTTATCTCAAATAATTGAGGAGTAAGATGCAATAAGGGCGCTTCTGTTAAAACTGCTTTCTGAGATATTAAAGTTTTTGTGTGTTATAACTTTCTTGTTGTTGTAGTATATAAAAAAAGTAGTATTGTTGTTGTATTGCAAAAAATTTTCTACTGCGGAAAAAATCGTCAGATTACCAGTATTCGACCATAATTTAGCTGTAATAAAAGCTTTCGATCGAAAAAGTGTTACCTACATATGTTTTTTCTGAGTTACGCTTTATTTGGAAATGTTCAGTGGCCCAAATTATGCAGAAAACCTCCTTTTAAAAATGTAATTTTCATTTCGTAAAATAGTGTTTTTATCAGGGGACGTAACCGTTATGATTTTTATAATAAAAATAAAAATTTAATCGTTATGTTGTGATTTGTATTTTTTCGATCATTTTTAGTCGTTATTTTATGATTTTTATTTTTTCAATCAATTTTAATCGTTATACTATGATTATTATTTTTTCGATCATTTTTAATCGTTACTTTATGATTTTTTATTTTTCGATCATTTTTAATCGTTATTTTGTGATTTTTATTTTCTTCGATCATTTTTCATCGTTATACTATGATTTTAATTTTTTCGATCAAAAATAGCAGTTATTCTTACTTTTTTTAATGTGTAAACCGAATGTGCACAGATTTGACTTAAAAAACAGTTTTACAAGGCATGCATATGTACACTAGGATGGTCCAAAAACAGTAAAGTCGGAATTGTAATGCTCACACCACCTAGGATTGTTCTATATCGATAAAAGTATAACCCTTTTTGTATACCTTTCATGAGCATGAAATGGTATTATAACTTTGGTCCGATGTTTGTAAGTACCACAATTAGAAGAGACAGACCCATTGAAATGTATACTTAATGATCAGAACGTCGAGCTTGGTCGATTTAGTCATGTCCGTCTGCCAGTCTGTTTGTATGCAATCTAGTCTCTCAGTTTTCGAGAGATCCGGATAAAATTTGGTAGGTGGGTGTATTTTTATAATACACTAATCATTTGTCGGAACTGGAATAATCGGGCCACTACAACATATAGCTCCCATACAATTGATTGTTCAGATATGAGATTATTCGCTATAACTGCTCCATTTATGTAGATAGGAACATGAAATTTTGCACTATTTTCACTCATTATGAAAAGAATACTTACAGTGAAAATGGCGAAGATCGGGTGGCTATAACATATAGCCTCCATATAACTGATTGTTCAGATATGAGATTTTTTGTTATAACTTCTCCATTTATGCAGCTAGAAACATGAAATTTCGCAATGTTTTCACTCATTACATTACATTTCACTCAGAAAGTTTACAGTGAAATAAACAAAGATCGGGTCACTATAACCTTTTTATTACCTCCATACAACTGATTGTTCAGATATGGGGTTTTACTGTGAAACTCCTTTATATGGACAGGTTTTATAACGAAAAATCTTATATCTGAACAATCAACTGGAGGAGTTATAGCGAAAAATCTCATATCTGAACAATCAGTTGTATGGGAGCTATATGTTATAGTGGTTCGATTATTCCAGTTCCGACAAATGATTAGTGCATTATAAAAATAGACCCACCTACCAAATTTTATCCGGATCTCTCGAAAACTGAGAGACTAGATTGCATACAAACAGACGGGCAGACGGACATGGCTAAATCGACGAAGCTCGACGTTCTGATCATTTAAGTATACATTTCAATGGTTCTATCTCTTCTAATTGTAGTACTTACAAACATCGGACCAAAGTTATAATACCATTTCATGCTCATGAAAGGTATACAAATAGGGGTATACTTTTTTCGATATAGAACAGTCCTAGGGGGTGAGAGCATTACAATTCCGACTTTACTGTGTACATAAGCATGCCTTGTAAATCTTTTTATACCTTTCATGAGCATGTAATGGTATTATAACTTTGGTTCGATGTTTGTAAGTACCAGAATAAAATGAGATAGACCAATTAAAATGTATACTTATATGATCAGAATGTCGAGCTGAGTCGATTTAGCTATGTCCGTCTGTCCGTCTGTCTGTCTGTCTGTCAGTCTGTCTGTCTGTCTGTCTGTCCGTCTGTTTGTATGCAATCTAATCTCTCAGTTTTCGAGATATCCTGATGAAATTTGGTAAGTGGGTGTATTTTTATATTGTATTAATCATTTGCTGGAGCCGGAAGAATCGGACCACTATAACATATAGCTCCCATACAACTGATTGTTCAGATATGAGACTTTTCGTTATAACTCCTCCATTTATGCAGCTAGGATAATGAAATATTGTAGTACTTGCACCCATTATCAAGAGAATACTTACAGTGAAAATTACAAAGATCGGGTCACTATAACCTATAGCTCCCATAAACTGATTGTTCAGATATAAGATTTTTCGTTATAACTCCCCCATTTATGTAGCTAGGAAAATGAAATTTAGCACGGTTTCCACTAATTATCAACAGAATATTCACAGTGAAAATAACAAAGATCGTATCTCTATAACCTGTAGCCCCCATACAACTAATTGTTCAGATATGAGGCCTTTTATCATAGCTCCTCCATTTATGCAGCTAGGAACATGAAATTTCGCACCGTTCTCACTCATTGCTAACACAATACTTACAGTGAAAATTACAAAGATCGGGTGACTATAACATATATCTCCCATACAACTCCTCCATTTATGCAGCTGGGAATATGAAATTTCGCACTATTTCCACAGAAGAATACAGTGAAAATGGTGAAGATTTTGTCGCTATAACCTATAGCCTCCATACAACTGATTGTTCAGATATGAGATTTTTTGTTATAAATTATCCATTTATGCAGCTAGAAACATTAATTTCGCCCTATTTTCACTCATTATCAATAGAAAGTTTATTGTAAAATGAACAAAGATCCGGTCGCTATAACCTATTTATTGCCTGCATATCACTTATCACTTAGACTGGTGCTATATAAGGTATATTTTTCATACCTTTGATTGTTTAGACATAATTTTTTATATATGTATCTCCTCTATCTAAGTATGTATGCTGTGAATATATAAATTTTTTCAAATGCAGTAATCTATTAAAGTAATATTTTCAGATGTTCATGAAAGACTAAAAAAGATTAAAAATGATCGGAAAAGTAAAAATCATAAAATAACGATTAAAAATGATCGGAAAAGTAAAAATCATAAAATAACGATTAAAGACGATCGAAAAAATTAAAACCACGAAATAACGATTAAAAATGTTCGAGAAAATAAAAATCATAAAATAACGATTAATTTGATCGAAATTATAAAAATCATAAAATAACGATTAAAAATGATTAAAAAAAAAAAAAATCAAAGAATAATAATTATTTTTAATTTAAAAAATATAAATCATAAAATAACGATTATACAATGATTTTTAAATAAAAATCCTTCATGATAACGATTATTTTCGGTCCCTGGTTTTTATACGAGTAGTATTTAGTTCCTTCAAACAATGTATTTCAATGTACATACAACACGAAACCTTTTTTCAAAATTCCTTAGGCGCCGAACGCCGCCTCCGCCGCCGCCGCGCAGATATTTTCGTAACTCGTCGGCGGCGCGTGAGAAACGACAAAAAACGGCGGCGGCGTGGCTCGGTGGCGTATACATCTAGAATATATTAATTTTTTTGTGTGTAAAATTGCCGGTCGCACGGTGTTATGTGTACGTGGCATATATAAAAAGAATATTGAATATTAAATAAACAAAAGAAATATAGCGAAAACTGGTCAACATATGGCATTATATTATTACCACCATTGCAAATTACAAATCTCGAAAAACACGGGATTCTTGGAAAATAATCCGGGGATTTTCGAGACTTAAAAAGTCCGGGATCCCGGGATTAACATCCCTAGTATGTATACATGAATAAATATATACATATGTGTATATATGTATATACATACATACATATCTGTATGTGTACATACAATTCTTTACTCGATATTCTTAGTTGACGCAATTTTTATAACATACATTTTTTCTGACCAAACAATCCGTTTGCCTGTCTAATCTGCTTGCCTCATTTGTCTCGCTGATTTACACGCCTCGCTCGTCTGCTGCTGCAAATGAGTGTCTCGCTCATAACGACTCGCTCGCGAGGGCAGAGCTATTGAGCAGGGATGAAAAATGGAAATTTCAGATTGTACCTAATATCACAAAATAAATGTACCTAAATGAGACAGATTGTACCTAAAAAAAAGTTACATCATTCATTTGTATTTTTTTTTTATAAATTTTATTTAAAACATTAACACAAAAGATATATGTACTTTAAACATGATTGGGTTTTTCAACTGAGCCTATATCTATAGACTATAGTCTAACGGGAATCGGAGAAGCATTGTTTTTGTCTAATTTGACTACTGAAAAATATTGGCGAAAAAGACAAAAAACACACTTTGTGAAGTATACTTCTTTATCCAGCTTTTTATAAAACAACAAGAAGTCTGCTAATTTATCCGATTCCTTTTAATAGGTGCAGCAAATCTAGAGAATATAATCAATGTGCCGTAAGTAACATCGAAAGCATTTTAAATATATTTCCAGAAATCAAAAATGTAATACATACTTCTATATTGGCAGTACGTTGAAAGTACATCCGCCAACATTAGAGTGAAGATATATACTTGGGGTGTTCACAGTTCGTTCCAAATTGTGTCTGCAAATGTAGACGTCTACATTTTGAGACATATTTAGCATCAAACTGTGAGCACCGCTTTCTAGCAGTCGTCGCAAAATCGTCTCAAAACTTTGCTGCTATTGCCAGACATTTCTTCTTTTCGTGAATTTTTTTATGTCGCCTTTCGATTTTGTTTCTGAAAAATTGTAATTATTTAACTTAATTACCAATTCCTAATATTTGGTATTTCTTTTCCTTGATTTGTTTCTTTTCATCAGAAATTGCGCTCAAATTGAATGCAAATACACAAAACGTGCCCAATATATAAAAAAAATGTGATTAGTATTGCCATAATGCAACTCTGCTGCGACGTTGCAAAATGTAGACGCGTAAAAAACATACCTTTGAGTGTGACAAAATGTAGACGGCGTCGTTTTCCAATTTTGTATGGGAAACAACAACACCACAGATTTTACGGTTAGAAAACGTCTTAAAATGTAGACGTCTTCATTTTGAGACACTATTTGGAACGAACTGTGAACCCCCCAACTGATAGAACGAGAAAACCAACCAGCCAATGTACCCAGAAAGACGTTTGAAAACAATAAAAAATCAGGAGCGGTGCAGTAACCGTCAATATTTTACAAAATTAAATCTTAATTTTAAAAGCAAAAAATAAAAAAATTGTGTGGAACTGTGCTGTTTGTTGAAGCATAAAAGTAAGGAAAAAGAAATCGTATTGCACGCGTTGGTATGTTGTACTATGTACTTAAAAATGAGCCGTATCAGGTAAGGTGCTGGAAAGGGAGGCACGCATCCTCACAGTATATCTTTTAAGAGTGGTTGCGGTGACCGCCGCAAGTGTAACCTATACATCTCTTGCTGCTTATTTAAATCCGCCGGTTACCACAAAGCTTGGCCCAATCACTTTCAGGGAAACATTTTTGGTTATTTTTTTTAAATTTATTTAAGATTTTTAATTTAAACTGCTCTTGGAGTGGCTTGACAGTTGTTTGTTGTAGTAGTTCACAAATATACATTTATACTAATACAAGCACACATTTATTTGATAGGCTGTCTCCCTTTGATTGCGGAATAAAAACACATTGTGAAGATACGTAACTATGAATATAGAAGTATTACATTTATGATTTCATGACTTTTTTTTGTAGCACCGTGTTTTTTTGCGAAGAAGAGGAGAAATTTTAAGTGTAAAAGTAAACAAAAATGGACGCTAGCAATCAAAAGAGGTTTGTAAAGGTATTTTTAATAAACTATTGAATTAAAATATACTTAAAGTTCTTAATATAGCAGTAAAATGTGATAACGGTGGCACAAAGAAGAAACTTAACTTTTCTTTGAGTTGTGAGACCTAATAATCTAAGATTTGCTGTGTAAACGGGATTATTAACAAACGAGTTTTGATTGTGATTATATGCATATGTAAACGTACCTTTATCATTATTAATTCTATAAGTGTTACAAAAATTATTTTCTACTTTTAGTCCGTTTATTTATAAAAACGTGATTTATTAAAAAGTTTTGACGTAGAATACGTCTTACGTTTCGATATGGAGGCTATGCTCAAATGTTGTAGATGTAATTTTTAAAGCTTCACCAAATGGCTTATTGCACGGGAACTAGTGAAGCGATTTCAAAGAAAAGTGTGGCGTTTCAAAGACAAAATTCCAAACTTATCGACCGATACATTTCTGTAAGTAACCAGTTCGGTGTCTGTCGTATAAACAACGGGAAATATTGGCTTATTTTGGGGTAAATTTTGAGCCTTTAAAGTGCTCTAGCAACTTATGGTTTGCAGATATAACTTTCACTTTCGGGATAAAGGTGCTTTGGAGCAGTGGAAATATAATCGTCTAAAAATGTTATATAAATTAAAAATTAAAAAATTTGCAAATTTTTTTTATTACCAAAATGCTCGAAAATCGCTCGAATGATTTTGCTTTTGTTTTCTTAAATCATGTTTTCCTTTCGTTTGGTATATGGAAGGTATTGGTTGATATCTTCTAAGTATGTTTATTTTATTCAAATATATGGGAATAAATGATTTGCCATACAAAAATACATACATATATGTATATGTATGTATGTACATATGAATGCATATGTAATACACGAACATTTTTCGTCACATCTGATCTGTACCGTCAGTTCGATTTTACAAAATTAGGTACTAAATTAAAGGGCTTGGCCTGTGGATGTGCAATAGCTTCTTATCTTTTCAAAAAGTGTTGCCACCTGTTAAAAAAGTTAAATTCAAATCATTTTTAAGTCAAATCAGTTATTACACTATGAGTATCGATCTTCACTTCACTTCACTTACTTCCATGTGAATATAAATCAAAATTGCTTTGAAGAAAACTTATTTCCAAACTGCATGTAGGAGTGTTGCCACCTGATTTTATAATTAAATTCAAACTGAATTAAGTGTCAGACGAAAAAGGTTTAACGAGGTTTTGGTTTAAAAATAATTTGAACAGGATTGCCATCTGTTTGAAAAGTCGAATTAAATTAAATTATTAATTATATTAAGAAAAATTTAGTTTCAGCATTTATAACATTAAAGGGGGGTATTCACCTGTGTAAAAATTATCAAATTATTTAATAAGTCAAGTATGGGCATAAATTTACATGGGTTAAAAATGGTTTTTTCTTAACTGTATTTAAGAGGGTTGCCATATCTTTTAGAAATTAAATTCAACTTGATTTAAGGGAATTAGATATACTATTTTTATATGTATCGCAATATGATTGTCAGTCGAAAAAGGTTTAACAAGGTTTTGGTTTTAAGATATTTTGAATAGGGTTACCACCTGTTTTAAAATTAGAATTTAATTAAAGTATGCATAAGTTAAATGAAATATTAATTAAATGAAATATTAAAACATGACGAGAAACGAAGGTGGTAAGATATCCTTAGTTTGAATAATAATAATATTAAAGAGGGTTGCCACCTGTTTAAAAAGGTAAACTCAAATTATTTACTAAGTTAAAGCAAGTATTAAAAATATGAGTATCAAATGAAATGGGTTTAAAAAGGCTTTATTTCTGAACTGTGTTTAGGAGCGTTTTCACGTATTTAAAAAATACAGTTTAACTTAATTCATCAGGCATATGAAATAGTAGGTATCACAATATCAGACGCAAGAGATTTGTTTATTTTTTAACTATATTTAGCTTATTCAGAGGTCTTAGCTAACTTATGCACAAATCCGAAGATTAAGATAATGCGAAGACGAGCACGAACACGAAGGAGAATACTAATATGGGGACCTAGGCTAATATAAAAAGTAATACAAGTTTCTGTAGTATGAAAGGAAATAAAAATGAATCGTAATAGTGATACACGTCATGTGATATATCTATTTATAAGCTGATGGCGCATATGATTGAAGTTAATGTGGATCTGCTTCTCTATTGCTAAGTATTAATATTTTGCAATTTATATTGATTTATTAAATTCAATTCAATACAATCAAAACGAATATTTCACATACCGTTTTTAACTTGAATGTGAACTTAATAATATCACGTATTCTACGTTTAAGTTTAGCGGCTGTGTCGGAGACAGGCGCTGTACTGATCCTTTTTACAACGCTTTTATCAACTTGCAATGTTGTGGGTCCAGAAACTTTCAATGTTGTGGATCCAGAAACTTTCAATGTTGTGTGTCCGACACCAAAGCAAAGCTTTGAAAAGTTCCTATAAAAAAGCATAGTGCATAGGGCGACAGCTGTAGTGAATAGGGCGAGGTAGATGACATCTAGATGTCGCCCTATGTACTACGTTTGATACAGCGGAAATAGACGACACGCC
>NW_016160946.1:21090-45267 GCF_001687245.7 Rhagoletis zephyria | reverse complement strand
AAATGCATGAAATACACCCGAAACAAAACCTCTTTTAGGTTGTAGGTATGGTCGAGTACAACATGAAAATAGGTCCCGTATAGGTCCTGAACCCTCCATTTTTTTATACCAAGAAAATCGTTATTTCCGTACTTGATGCACTTATCTATAGCTTGACATTTTCTATCCTATTTTAAAAATTTATTATTAACGAGGGCCGAGTTTTGTATGGCTAATCTCTTTTTCTAATTACACAGAGAAAATGATACAGGTAAAACGCAAGTTTTTAAAAGAAATTGTAAAATAAAATTTTTTGATGTAATTTTACTTCATACAAAATAAAAAATAGATATAGTATTTGTACTTATGACTTTAAAACGAAACATTCGCAAAACAAAAACGATCGTTATAATATATTCACTTTTTTTTACTGAGGAGAACAAACGACATTAAAGAAATAGCGTCAAAAATGCGTATTTTAAAAACTAAAATGAAACATTTTACAATATTGTCCCAACAAGTTGTAGTGCGATACAATTTTCAACAAGCAAAATAAAACTAGACATTTTTAAAATAAAAACGTTAATTTATTTTCAGTCAATTAGGTATGAAAAATATTTAAAACTAAAATGTTTTGCATTAGAATTTAAAAAGCTACTTAGCTATAATGAAAAACTTTCTTATGTATGAATCATTTGTCGGAAAAATTGTGTTCAGATAAATAAATTACTTCAATCTTTAGAAAAGACGATGAAGTGTATACAAACAATGCTGCCATTCTAACCACTAACTACATACATATAAGGGACTTTGGTGGACTTCTTTGACCTAAAAAAGCTTTGGTAAGAGTAACTTATAAAAACAATTTCCTATGGGTTATTAAATATTCATTTAAAACTTTATTAATTTAAATTACAGGATTTGATAAGCGTGAAGCAAAAGTAGCAGGCCCAGCTTGGAAGTAAGGCAGGAACATCTGTATGTATGTATTTATGTATGTATATAGTAATATGTAAAACATCTGTATTTTATTTATTAAATGTTGTAATTTATTAATAAGTATATGCATATCAATATATTTTTGACAATGCGTGTACCAAACGACTTGTTGTGATTTAATAAAAATAAAATTTGAATATCGNTCTGCGCTTTTAGTAGCCCCAACGCAAACTCCGCCGACTTGTCGGCGCTCCTTGGCAGGAACACCGTGATGTTATGCACTGGAGGGATGTCATCCCCCCTCTTCGTGCACATCTCGGGTCCCTTCCAGCCCTCAAGTGCTGGTGCTTTCTTCACCAGCCAGGTTGCTGTCCTCTCGTCCCTGCAGTCTACCAGTAGCATGCCGGATCTGAAGTACACACCACAGAACACCAGCGGGTGCGACCATCCTTTAAAGACCTCTTCCATAATGGCATCCTGGAGTCTGGTTAGGTCTTCCGAGCTCAGGGCAGCAGCTGGGTACTCACAAAAAAAAAGGTACAATTGTACCTACTTTTTCATCCCTGCTATTGAGGTCTTCGTTTGCTTGGCGCTCTACTCTTGCGCTGCCCTCGTTTGCTTACTCGCTCGCTGGCTGCTCAGCAGTGTTGCCGTTGTGCGACTAAAGGGCCTATTAATCCCTTTTTAAGCGCCAATACCCTTTGACCCGAGTTTTTGAAAATTTTGATATTTTGATCCTTTTCCAAAATTATGTGCGACTTTTGCCCCCTTTCAGAAATTTTTTAGGAAATGTTAACGGAACCAAGCTATTTAAAAATATTTCCTCCTAAAAGTACAAAAAAATGAATCACTTAAAACGTTTAAAGGAAATTCAACTCTTCTCCTAGCAGCAACTAGATTTATGTGTAGATATGTTTGCAATCCTGTTTTATATAACGCTCGTCCCGCTATTTTCTTTTTATATTCGACATATTTACCGCCAATTCTTAATACTCCCGGGGCAAACTGCTCTCCGGGAATTCGTTCCTCCCCAGAAAGAAATCCTCCAATAGAAGGAAATTCGAACTTCGAAAAAGCTGTTTGGCACATTTTTGAGAGCTCAACTCTGCCATTTAATATAAAAAATAATCAGGAAATTTTTATTCATGATAAGAGGAAAGGGAAAAGACAGAAAACTCCCAGAGATTTTCTGATCAGAATCGCCCTGTTATTCTTTTGCTAGTAAAGAAAATCAAGAATAATATGGTGACCCTTTTTTTCGTCAATGACCCTTTTTTGCGACTTTCTGAAAAGCAGCACTGCTGCTCAGCGCGTGCGCTCGTTTGCAAACAGCTTCGCCTGTTGCTCGTGAGATGTGCAAGCTCAAAGAAAACTAACGAGCGAGCGAGGGGCTAAAATGAGGCAAATCCGAACCCTGATCATATGTACTAGAGTTGGATGTTTTAGTCAGGGACGGTAATCATTATCAGTAAAATAATTAAAATCAGCATTTAATCATTATTTGGTGATTTTTATTTTTTCGCTTAAAAATAATTATTATGATTGAGCTTTATTTTTCGCTCAATGGAAATAATTATTATTTCATTTTAATTTTTTGATCACAAATAATGATTACTTTAGATTTTTATTTTTTTCCATCACAAATAATGATTATTTTATGATTTTTATTTTTTCCACTTGAAAATAATGATTACTATAAAATAGAAAAGGCTATACAGACGCACTCTACTGAAATTTTGACCTGAAAATTTTTGGACTTAAGCCTTTTGTAATAGTGCCGCTTCCTCTGAAAAGGATACGTCGGAAATCGTCGGAAATTTTTGATTGAAAAAATAAATATCAAGTAATAATAATTTCCTTTGAGCGAAAAATAAAAGTTTATTATTTTTAATCTTTATTGATTAAATCGAAAAATAAAAATCATTGTAAATTACAGTATGAGGTACGAGCAAAAATACGTGAGTATAGTTAAAACTGTTTTACGACGTTTACAACTTGTTGATTTTTATACCCGAGCGCACTTGTTCACAAGGCTATATTAATTTTGTTCACATAACGGTTGTTTGTAACAGCCAAAACGAATCGAGATAGATATAGACAAATGTATACATAAATGCTCAGAATGAATAGAGAAATCGATTAAGCCATGTCTGTCTGTCCGTCCGTCCGTCCGTCCGTGTTCACGATAACTCGAGCAACAATTGAGATATCTCAACGAAATTTGGTATGTAGGTTTCCATTAATCCAAGGTAGGTTGGTATGGTTGGTAATGGACGAAATCGGACTGTAACCACGCCCACTTCCCATATAACGGTAATTTCCAGAAATACGAAAACTGCGATATTTTAGTAACTACTGAAAATAATTCACTCAAAATTGATATTTACAATAATTTTCGGACGAAAAATAAGAATATTATACATTTTTGTAAAATGAGCGTAGCCACGCCCACTTATGGTTACATGTGTATATCTTGGTAACCGCTGCACCAATTTCTTCCAAACTTGGTACAGTTCTTGGCCTTGTTACAGCATACTAAATGGCCGAAAAGTTGAAAAATCGGACAATAACCACGCCCACATCCCATATAACGGTAATTTAGTTAAATACAAAATCTTCGATAAATCAGTAAATATTAAAGCTAATTTATTCAAAATTGATGCTTGCAATAATTATTTACCAAGGAATATGCTTGTGATAAAATTTTGGAAAATGGGCGTGGCACCGCCCACTTATGATCACATATATGTATCTCGGTAACCGTTCCACCAATTTGTACAAAACTCGGTATTGTTATTGTGCTTGCCACATAAAAGAAAAACGTTGAAAATTATTGAAATTGGACTAAAATTACGGCCGCTTTTCATATAACGGTAAATTTCAGAAATGCTTGAAACTGCAATATTTCGAAATTTAAGGACGCTGATTTACTCAAAACTGATACACCCCGCCTTACCATCTAGCGGTAGGTTTCGGAATGGTGAAAAAACATATACTTAATACTTGCGCCGGGCATTTAATGTTCGGCTCCGCGCGAACTTAGACTTTTGGTTAAAATATAAAAAATAATGATTGTTTTCCGTCCCTGGTTTTAATTCAATGGTCGGCAAAGCTGACTCACGTGAGCAGCACGCTCATCACACGCATTCTTACCAGTGATCGGACTTTAAAGCATTCTGTGTGGTAGAATCAGGAAAAAAATGTGGTAGGATTCAAAAAATGTGGTAGATCTCAGTTTTTGGATAGTTTATTATTTATTTATCTTTTTTTTGTACTACTAAATAGAAAATATAATAAGTATTAATAGGGTCGCGACAGTTCAAAAAGTTTTTAATATTTTTCTTTTGTTTTTTTAAGGTTTATTATTTTTTTTTACAAAAGTATGCTCATTGTCTAAAAGACCATATAATCCGAGTTTCAAACTTTAAGCAAAAATTAAAAAAATTTTAGTACATGTAATAAAGTGCAAATTTTAAGTTGCTAAATACTGCGTTGAGTTTTGGAATTTTTTTCCTTGACTATGTAAAGCAGTTCCTTATAAAGATATTTTTCGAACGTACTTTGAGAGATTTATCCAACGTTGCGGAGTGCTACCGGCTTTTCTTTTTACCACATCACGATTTAGCGAACAAAGGTGGTGCGTTCCACGAACTGCTATTTGGGTTTTGCCTATTCTCAATGTAAACAACGCCTCAGAGGCTTTAAATGCACTGAAATTCACTAATACTTTCACAAATCTCCGACTTTTAACATTTTCTTTATTAATTCTTTTTATAAATCATATATTTTGCATTCTAAGGCAATTGAAACACGTTTACTGTCGAAAAATTTAGTACAGTAAAACCCGCTTAAGTACCTCACGAAAAATATCAGCTTTTTGAGGTACTTAGGCGGGTTGGGTACTTAAAAGAACCGGGTACTTAAGCGAACATAATTATTGATGTAGTTACATATTCTTGTTAACTTACATAAATATGTAAATCATTGAATAAAATATGAACATTTAATGAAGTATACGTATTTATTTAAGATTTTTCAATTAAAATACAGTTCATTCCCTAACAAATACTATATAAACCTAAGCTTAGGATTTTATAGAACACTTAAAGAAAAAAATTCATCAAAATTTTATTTTTTTCTCAGATGTGTTTTTTCGGTATACAGTTTTATAGCCCATTCAATTTTAGTGTAATAATGTGCAAGTTTCAAGTGGCTAAATATTACCGTTGATTTTTTATAATTTTTTTGCCGAAGGTGTGTAACGCTGCCACAGAGATTCAAATATGTAAATATTTTAAGGAATTTTAAAAGAGCCCTTAAAAGGGGAAAATTATAGGTAAAATGGTAAATGGGGCACGAAAAATTGAGGTACTTAGGCGGGTTGGGTAAATAAGCGGGGAGGTACTTAAGGGAGGGGTTTTCTTCAGATTACATTCAAAAATTCACATTGCCCAAAAATGTTGGTTACTTAAGCGGGTTAGGTACTTAAGCGGGGAGGTACTTAAGCGGGGAGGTACTTAAGCGGGTTTTACTGTATTAAGAAGATTTACTCTTTGACAGTTTATTTTTATTCTATCCTCCTATTCGGCTTTGTTTACTTTTAAATCCGTTAAAATGTTTAAATCCCTTCGCCGCTGGGAACGCGAAATCTTGTATTCTCTCATTCTTGTTATCATATTGTGTTTAGTGTTGGACAATGTTTGCTCCCAAAATTAAAAAATATAAAAAAATATGTCGAGCAAAAATTAAACTATTCCCAAACGCGAATATGTAGTAGACTTCAGACCATGTGTGGTAGAAGTGGTAAATGCTCAAAAAAGTGGTAGTTCTACACAATGTGGTAGAAGTCCGATCACTGATTCTTACGCTCTGCAAATCAATCGTAGCTGAGACAACAACGACAAGGATGACATGATACGAAACTCTTCTTCTCGTGAGAGCGCTGTGAAAAGGTTCATTTTTATAACATCCCCCAATATTGCCACAGCAGCGAAAATCATATTGGGAGATTTATTGAGCAAATTTTTCTGATTTTTTTTTATTTAACCAAGCTAGCAAATATTGTGGATTTTTAGTATCTTCTTAATTATTTAGTGTTAAAAAATACCATATAAAATGTTTTTTCTTGCAAACACTATCATTAAGCACAATTTCTTTAGTGTGTTTGCAGGAAATCCATTGGAATTAAATCGGTGTATTTTGTGCGTATCTAGTGGCAGCTCGCTATGCTTGTCAGCTGTTCAGTCCAACTTTATTAGACAGTGCTGCCAAGTCGGAAAACGAGTTTAAGTTAGATTCTCGGAAGCAAAATGGGAGAGTTTCATATCATGTCATCCTTGGCAACGAAGCAACATAGGTGGAGCTCCGTTGGTTATTTTCTTATGCAACAGAGTTCGCTTACACATGTATGTACGATTAAAAATTACCTTAAAAAATACTTTATGGGGATGTTCAGGATATTGAGGAAATGGTCTTGGATTTACATTTCGAATTCCATTTGCAAATTTTATGCTTGCATGGCATCCGTTTGCATTTTATTGTTGTGAATTTACAAATGCACCGAAATATGCAAATTCAAGATCATATGCACAAGATCCTGAACAGCCTTCATGATTTCAAATGCTTTTGCTGAAAAGCTAAGCCTTTTGTGTAACTTATCCATTAAAGGAGAGCGGGAATATAATGCCAAAAGGCATTATATATTATCGCCTTTTATATACAACTATTTCTTACTTTTATTTCATTCGCTAAACTTTAAGAATTACTTTGTCCATTTTCTTGAGTGCTGCAGACTAATTTAAGAAGGTTTGATAAACGATTTTTTTAAAGTTCTTAAACGTAATTGTTCATGAATTTTTTGGTATTCTTGAGAATTATATACTAATAATAATTATAATAGATTGGCGCTTACACATATGTTAGCGTTTGGCCGAGCTTCTCCTCCGATTTGTGGCGTGCGCCTTGACGGCGATTGTATTTTTATGAGAAACTGTTTTTCATGGCAGAAATACACTCGGAGGTTTGCCATTGCCTGCCGAAGGACGTCCGCTGTTAAGAAAAAAAACCTCTTTTCTTTATTTTTGCGATGTTGCTTTGACCAGGCTTTGAACCCAGGCGTTGCGGAGTGGAAGCGCGCACTGCTTACCACTACACCACAGCGGCCGACAAGAATTGTATACTAGCTTTACAAAATAAAGTCATTCCTTCAATAACAACCAATAACAATCGAAAACGGTAATCTTTGTATTGGGGGGAAAAATGTCATCGTAGAAGAGGGGCGCCCCCTTATTTTTTTCCTTTTGGTATTAGTAATATCTATAACAATCTTAAGTTTTCTACTGTAACCAATACAGGGTCCTCAATGACCTTGAAATGCGCTTCTGAATCCCTTTGAGAATATTGATGATTTTTATAAAAAGCTAGTGTTTCCATGACAACGGAGGCTTGTAATATTTGTATACCTTTCATGAGCATCAAATGGTATTATAACTTTGGTCCGATGTTTGTAAGTACCAGAATAAAAAGAGATAGACCCATTAAAATGTATACTTATATGATCAGAACGTCGAGCTGAGTCGATTTAGCCATGTCCGTCTGTCCGTCTGTTTGTATGCAATCTAGTCTCTCAGTTTTCGAGAGATCCGGATAAAATTTGGTAGGTGGGTCTATTTTTATAATGCACTAATCATTTGTCGGAACTGGAATAATCGAACCACTATAACATATAGCTCCCATACAACTGATTGTTCAGATATGAGAATTTTCGTTATAACTCCTCCATTTATGCAGCTGGGAATATGAAATTTCGCACTATTTCCACCCATTATCAAAAGAATGCAGTGAAAATGGTGAAGATTTGGTCGCTATAACCTATAGCCTCCATACAACTGATTGTTCAGATATGAGATTTTTTGTTATAAATTATCCATTTATGCAGCTAGAAACATTAATTTCGCTATATTTTCACTCATTATCAATAGAAAGTTTATAGTAAAATGAACAAAGATCCGGTCGCTATAACCTATTTATTGCCTCCATACCACAGATTGTTCAGATACCAGTTTTTCGATATATCTCTTTTATGTTGGAAGCTAAACCCATTAAATTATGTTACCGGTTTACATACCGATCACACAGCAGTGACAATCACTTAGACTGGTGCTATATAAGGTATATCTTTCATACCTTTGATTGTTTAGATATAAATTTTTATATATGTATCTCCCCTATCTAAGTTTGTATGCTGTGAATATATACATTTTTCAAATGCAGTAATCTGTTAAAGTAATATTTTCAGATGTTCATGAAAGGTATGAAGCCTTCGGCATAGCCGAAGACAGCGCTGCTCATACTTATTCCAGCTAATTTAAATTTGAAATGGTCTTAGGTTGCTTAACTAATTGTTTGGTTAATACATATATGGACAATGTACATACTTCTATAACAGAGGTCGGCAAAGCTTACTCGTGCGTGCAGTACGCTCAACACGTATTCTTAAGGCCGGTCCACATAGAACTTTCGCGTGGGCTTGGCGTTGGCGTTGGTTTGAAAGAACGTACATTAAAAGTATGCTCGCTACAATGAACGCTTGGCAGCGAATGCTTGGGCCTCTAAATTAACATACTAACGACAGATAAATTAATATTTCATATCAATAATTGCATTAAAAACGATATTTCTTGCCCGCTTTTGATTAAAAAGGAAAAATATTTCACATAATTTTATTTATTTGCAACAGCTGACGAGCGACGCACGCGAAAAGTTGAGAGTTGGCAATATTTTTGCTTAGTGTTGGCGTGAGCGTTGTCGAATTTTGGCTATGTGGGTGGCTGCATTTGAATTCATGTATTCATAGCAGTGATGAAATTGATGGTACAATTGTACTTTTTTGGTACATTTTTTATCCAAAAAGTACATTGGTACTACTTCGACATTTTTGATGCAATTTTGTCAAAATACAGCATTTCCACAAATTATGTTGAAATACCATAAAAAATAGTCATCTTTTTTCTACTTTATATAAGTAAATACGTAGTTTTTATTAAAAATGGAAGACTTTTTAAAATCAACAAACAGTTGCTGTTACAACATAAGCAGTGCCGAAGAAAATAAGCACGAAAAAATCCATTTCAAGCGCTTAGATAAGCACTAAAACATTGGTAAATATGCTTGCAAATATGCTCGCAAAACTACAAAATTTAAGTACAGTTTAATGTTTTGTTTTTTATTTAGTTTATTTCAAATATTAAAAATTACAATGGACAATCAAGTGTTGCTTGATATTCTTACATAATAGAGATCTGCGCTAGTAGTTTAATTATTTTTTAATATTCGTTATTCTCCATTTGAAATAAACTGTTTTCAATATTCTCAATAACACCAATGCCTTCCCATAGAGACAAACCATCGCACAGTGGTACCGTAGTAGATCATTCGAAAAAAATATTGATGTGTCATTTTGATACCATATCTTGTCTACTTACTAACAAACAGCCACTCTAACTGGGAATAGAAAAAAAAATTAATTTTTTAACGCTAAAGCTCCGTTTCAACCGTCGAAAGGGAAGACTTTCCATAAGTGCTTATTATTTCTAAAACTAATTATTATTTTAAGTGAATCGCGGAGAAAATTTTGATCAAAAATATTTACTTGTCAGAACTTTTTTGATATGGAGCTGAAAGATATGTAGAGTATTCCAAGTATTTGATTTTTTTCTTTAAAGTGTCTTAATAGTAGTTTAAATATAATTTTAAATAAGCAGCAGAAAGTATAAAAAATTGCCTTTTCCGATTTATCAAAGCTTTTAAGTACTTTTGCACCAAATTGCACGCATGATATTAGTACCAAAATGTTTGCATAGATCTCTAGTTTCAATATCAAAACCTTCCAACTGCGTTTAGCTGCCTCTGGGTAATGCATAAAGATTATACAACAACCATCAATTTCAAAAAGGTTTTCAAGGTTTCACTTCTTTTTTTAATTGGCACTATTGACCATTTTTTTAAATTTATTTTAAGATCGAGTTATAAGTGCTCTTTTGCTCGAATGTTTATATTGGACAAATGGCTCTCCTATCAAAGCGTCAAAAACCAAGAAGAAAGGAAACGGAAAGTTTTTGAAGCCCTGACACAAGCTATGCCATAAGGCGAAAATGTAAATACTGACAGTTTGAAAAATTGCATTTTCTACCTTTGCCGAAGGTTTTTGAAATGTTGGACGCAAGTTAACAGATCAAGATCCAGACAAATCACCAAATACTGCGACTGGTTAAATGAAAATGAAAATTGCACTCTTTTTACATTTGCAAAGACCGGTAATGAAGATTTCCCATCTACAAGCAAGCAATTGCATAGAAAACCATTTGCTGACTGCAGTAAGAGATCTAAGTGCCGCAGATTAGCTCAACTATCAAAGGTCGATACTTCTGCTGTCACTGCGATAATTAATGATTCCGCCCAATCAAGCACCTCTTCTGTACAATTCAGCGCTGACGAAATGGTATCACTAATTACGGAGGCTAAATTGACAAAACACCAGTACTTGCTTGTAAAAGAGTTAATACACGATGTTATCCATTAGAAGTTACAGAATGCTCTGCCGAAATTAATTTACAGACCACTCTACTTCTCGAATTTTTGAATCCCAAAAGAGCGTGAAAGATGGTGTTGTAGATGCAAATAATGATTTTGTTCTAATTGGTAAGTGGGGTTTTGATGGCATCCTCTACTAGGTTTTGTAGACCAATTCGGTTCAAATTTGCCAAAGAAACAAAAGAAGTTTCCGTGCAAGAAAAAGCTTATTTTAAAGATAAAATTAATAATTTACAACCGACTTATTTACTTTTCCATAATCGCGAAGTAGTTGTGGAGCATTCTTTGCATCTATCAATGGTTGACGGAAAAATCTGTTCTGCTCTTAGCGACTTATCTACCATAGATGTTACATTTGTGGAGCAACACCAAATGAGATGAACGACATTGAACGATCTATAAGCAAACCAGCAGATATCTCCAAATATGAGTTTGGCTTGTCGCCACCTTATTCGTGGATTCGGTTGTAATTGAATATTTTATCCACGTTACAAAATTAATTTTAAACAAGTAAGAGCAGCGCTGTCTTCGGTAACACCTCGGTAACACAATTTAATGGGTTTAGCTTCCAACATAAAGGAGATATATCGAAAAACTGATATCTGAACAATCCGTGGTATGGAGGCAATAAATAGGTTATAGCGACCGGATCTTTGTTCATTTTACTATAAACTTTCTATTGATAATGAGTGAAAATAGGGCGAAATTAATGTTTCTAGCTGCATAAATGGATAATTTATAACAAAAAATCTCATATCTGAACAATCAGTTGTATGGAGGCTATAGGTTATAGCGACCAAATCTTCACCATTTTCACTGCATTCTTTTGATAATGGGTAGAAATAGTGCGAAATTTCATATTTCCAGCTGCATAAATGGAGGAGTTATAACGAAAATTCTCACATCTGAGCAATCAGTTGTATGGGAGATATATGTTATAGTCACCCGATCTTTGTAATTTTCACTGCAAGTATTCTGTTAGCAATGAGTGAGAACGGTGCGAAATTTCATGTTCGTAGCTGCATAAATAGAGGAGCTATGATGAAAGGCCTCATATCTGAACAATCAGTTGTATGGGGGCTACAGGTTATAGAGATCCGATCTTTGTTATTTTCACTGGAGTATTCTGTTGATAATTAGTGAAAACCGTGCTAAATTTCATTTTCCTAGCTACATAAATGGGGGAGTTATAACGAAAAATCGTATATCTGAACAATTGTAATTTTCACTGTAAGTATTCTGTTGATAATGGGTGCAAGTACTACAATATTTCATGTTCCTAGCTGCATAAATGGAGGAGTTATAACGAAAAGTCTCATATCTGAACAATCAGTTGTATGGGAGCTATATGTTATAGTGGTTCCAACAAATGATTAATACAATATAAAAATACACCCACTTACCAAATTTCATCAGGATATCTCGAAAACTGAGAGACTAGATTGCATACAAACAGACGGACAGACAGACAGACGGACATGGCTAAATCGACTCAGCTCGACATTCTGATCATATAAATATACATTTTAATGGGTCTATCTCTTTTTATTCTGGTACTTACAAACATCGGACCAAAGTTATAATACCATTTCATGCTCATGAAAGGTATAAAAATGGCAATGTCGCTCAGACGAAGATAAGGCTCTTGTACCCTGCAAAAATCGCGACTACTCCATGCATGCGTGTAAAGAGTACTCCCTAAGGACCAAGGAGTACTCCAAAATTAACCACAATTCATATAAAAAATATGGTCCAATTAACATTGCGATGTCCTAGGGCAGGACCATATACTCCATCCCCGCATTACATCAGAGTAGCACAAAACTACTCCAACATAATAACAATGGCATTGGTGCTATATTTTTTCGTTTGTACACGTTTGTGTTCTTCACTTCTCAAATACTTTTTCGAAATTATAAAAACCAAGACAAAAATTAAAAATTATATGTTGCCTCTGACGGTATTCGAACCCGAACATGCTGGGAGCTAAGAACTAACAGCGAGCATCTCTACACGTTCAGCTACAGCCAGACATGCAAATGTGCTTTCAAATCTCAACTTCAATCACGTTTCGTTAAAACACGAGCAGTGATCGGATAACAAACAATAAGCTAGCGCAGAGACACCAGTTGGTCCGCTACAGCATGACAGAGGAACACTTTTGTAAGTACTCCAATTTACCACAAATAGACTACATGATCCAACGATTTTTGCAGGGTAGCGCAAAGAAAGAAAACCGTGCAGCAGCAGTTTATGGATCGTTTAGGTTTGGTTGTGGACAAGCCCCGAAGCGGTGGCAGCGGCACATCCAACGATGGCAATACCGCTCGAAAATTTTTCCGAAACTCTGCTATTTCAGCAGAAATTACTGGAATAGATAAGGCTCTTATTGACAAGTGTTACCACATCCTGCAGTGCCTCTCGTCGGGTTATACAATAGAAACTAAAAAATTTTAAATTTATGGATTTGAAGTTGCGAAAAACCTAGTTGGGGCATATCCGTAGTATAATTTACCACGATCTGTTCATAAGGTATTAATCCATGGGTCCGAGGTGATTGATTTCGCAATCTTGCCAATTGGTGAGCTCTCCGAAGAAGCTGCCGAATCATGCAATAAGCTAGTGAGGCAATTTCGACGTTTCAACACTAGAAAAAATTCTAGTGATTTCACCAACACTGACCTTTTACACAGATTACTTCTTAATTCTGATCCTTACATATCTAGCCTTCGAAAATTACCGCGAAAATCCAAGTCTGAGCTATCAAAAGAGGTATTAGATTTATTATGCACTTAAAACTATGTTACTTTTGTATGCATTGTTTGTACGATCTAGTAGTAATTTGACTTCACATAAATAAAAAAAAAAAAATCACATTTCTATGCACTTTGTCATCAAAGGGATTTTTTCCAAAACAACGAGACAAAAACCCGCGGATTTATCGGTCAAAAAACCTCTATGACCGCCTTCCTTCGAGAGCGGTACCACTGTGCATTGGTTTAAAATTTTTGTATCCAAGCAGAAATGCAATTGAAGTTACGTGTTAATAAACACCAAACCTGTTTTTATGTTATTATTTGTAAACATTTCTTTCGTTTGAAATGGTCAAGAAAAATTTATTGATCCAAAATTTCTTAAGCAGTACGAAGTTCTTACTAAATTCGCTATGCTTTCTACTATGATTTGCTAAAGTTTGTTTCTGAAGAGTACAAGGCAATAAACAGATAATTACCAATGTCTATTTATTGCTTCAGGGGTTTCAAAACAAACAATGTGAAATATTTCCAGAATGTCACTTTTAGGTGGAAAAAGATTTTTTATTTAAATCGCTTGTTTCTCCAAAAGTGTTTAAATGGCATATATGGGAAGTTGTTGTCGAAGAAAGATTAAACAAAAAGCCCGTCTCCCAAGAAAAACGTCATGCTAATGTAATGAAGAAGGTGGAAGAAACTTCAACATTAGCTTATCTGATAAATGATTTTTAAAGTGATATGCAAATGTTACATTATGGAAAATATTTTACAAAAATGCAAAAATAAGAACCAAAATTAATTTTTGAAGAGCCTGAAAGCAGTTTCGTATTCACGTCAGTAAACGAGAGGATAGAATTATCAATCTAAAAAGAGATATAAAAAATACCTGCCATGTAGACTTTGTTTCGAAATTACCATATACATATGCATGTATGGTCTTTTAAATTTTGGTACTTTTTCGGGTGATTTAGTACATTCTTTTTGTCCATTTGGTTCAAAAATTAAAAACTCATTTATCATTCCTGACTCATAGTCAGCTGTTTAAGCGACGCCAACGCCAACGCAACGCCAAAGTTCTATGTGGACCGGCCTTTACAGGCTAACCTAATATTCACGCACGCCGCCAATTTACTGTCAAAAATTTCTCATGCACATACAACTTGTATGGGACCAACCGAAATTGAACGGCGTGCGCTAAAAGCTAACTCAATTTCCAATTTTTCATTTGCGTGACTTTTCTGTTTGACGTTTGATCTCATTTGACGTCTGTTCTCATTTGACATTTGTTCTAGAGCTGGGATTCTATTGATAGTACCGGCACTCGATAGTTTTAGAAACGATAGTTGAAAAAATCAATAATATCCATAGTACTATCGTTATTTAGCAGTATTGAATTGGACGCTCAATTGTTTGAAAATTGATAAAAAATTTATAAATTACTTTGTAAATGGCATACATATATATATATGTATGTACTAGCAGACCCGGTGAACTTCGTCCCGCCCAAAACTAACTTTTTTATTGAAATATTTGGTCCAACGTTTTCGCCAGCAATTCACGTTCACGTTTGGTTTTGTGGTCAACAGAATTATTATGCGCAGAAGAATTTTTTCTTACAAATCATATACAAAATTAAAGGTGTTTTTGTGGTCTTTCTGATATATAAATATGAAATATATCTCGTAATTACGTAATTTTTTACCAAAAACATAAATTTTTATAAATCTGTTCAATAGTTTTTGAGATATAAATTTACCTAAAAAAATTGGGATTTTCTGTAATGTATAAATATTTAAAATTTTACTTTTACTTACAAATCCGTTTAGCCTCGAGCCATGAAGGTTTGTAATAAGAGATATGTATTGGGTTTCGATAAAAACTGACATTGACAGTTTTCAACTATCGATAGTATTCCAGCTCTAGTTTTTTCTCATTTGACGTTTGACTTGATTGGTGATATGGAGGCAAGTATAAATGTTAAGTAAATTTCTTTACATTTTATGGAAATAAAACCTTCATTTCTTTTCTTTTTACAGATTTGCAACGAGAAATTAATTGAAGCTGTGCGTGAGCATGAGTGCCTTTATTTAAAGAAGCACAAAGCATACAAAAATAAGGTGCTTAAGGAAGCCGCTTGGGTCGAAATAGCCGTACTATTGGAAAATACTCGTAAGTTATTTTATCGTTGACTTATATATATATATATATATATATATATGTGTATGTACAAGGAAATGTGTTAATAAGCACTTTATTTTTGCAGCCTACAATTGTAAGACGAGGTGGCGTTCCTTATGCGACCGCAACAGAAGGGAAATTGTGGAAGGCGCTAATCCCTCTGGCAGTGGCAGCAGCTTTCGTAAGCCATGGAAGCTGAAGGACGCTATGTCGTTCTTAAACGACTCGGTGGAAGCGGAATGGTAAGCCCAGTGCGAATTAATGTCGCATAAACAATTAGCATGTATTTATATTGCTTTTTATTGTTCATTTTCAGTACAACATCCAACGTTGACTATTCAGAAGAAACAGAAGAGACCGAAGAGGCCCAAACACCGCAGCGAGATGCGGCCAAGAAGCGTAAGATGGACGACTTGTTTGAGGACGTATTGGTACGCATGAAAAGCAAGTATGATGGCGAATCAGCAAATACCTCAGACGAGGACAGTTTTTTTACTTTGCTGCGAGCAAAGTTTAGCCGTTTGTCTGCAGAAGAGGTAGACGAACTGCAGGCAGAAATTTTGGTACTATTTTCACAAAAAATAAAAAATAAATAAAAAAGTGAGCTAAAATAATTGTTCATTTATTTGTGCGTTTGTGCTAGAAGGTGTCAGTGAAGTCATGTTAAGGAATTCGCATAGTAGTGTTCTGTTTTGCAATGCTTGTTGAGTTGCGGCGTTTGCAGTTTGCAAATTATTGCGATCAACGCTTCTCAAATTTGCAAACGATTCGTTTTCACATTCCTCGTTAGAAGTTTGTAGGCGTAAAAAATTATGTAGAACAATTGCAGCTAGTATAACCTAGGGAAGAAAATGTTAAAAAGTGATGGCTTCCAATATATGTTTTCTACCTTCTTAGCATTGTGTGGCATGAAGTGTATGGGTTTATGAAAAATTCTACACTTTGTTGTTAGAATACCTAGAAAATTTGGAAGTCTGTTATACATGCGCACATATATCAAGTAAATTATATTTGGGGTGCTGTTTAGTTATTTGTGCAACGAATTTGGGTTTCTGGGCCCAAACGCGTGATCCGAATCAAAAAACTTTTACACGAACTTGTTTATTTAAAAAATAATAATTTACTATATCTGTGCACTAATTTATTAATAATTTCGGTTATAATCGGTTAAAATCCAAATTTCTCCTATTTTCAAACAGCTGTCAAGAGACCCCTTGATCCCCTTGGGGGATGAGGAGGAAAGGTGTGCCTTTCATAAAGCGCGGTCCATCGTCTTTTGTATAGAGGGGGTTTGGGGGCCACGGCCCCTCCCCCTTCACACCCTATCCCAAAATCGTTGTACAAATAACTAAACATTTCCCTATATTTGCATATGTTTGATTACCAAAAGCAATTTCAATGCGTATACGTGCTCGAGATATACAGGGTGTCCCAGAAGTAACGTGCCAAACTTTAGTTCAAGGTAGGTGGGGGGGGTGAGCTCACTGATAAACAAAAAATTTTCAGGTAAAAGTGTCACCGTTTTTGAAATATTTACATTTTTTCGAATTTAAAAAAAATCGTGCCTTTTCATGTGTTTTCTTTAACTGCAACTACAAACCGGGCAATACTTAGTAAATTTTTTATGTAAAATACTTCCAGATAGTTGCCTCTCCATACTCAAATGCAATGTAGTTAAAATAAATTAAGGAACCATCATAAAATTAGGACTATTTCTGGATTTTTAACTTTTTGATATTTTCTTCCCCAACTTTGACTATCTCGGGTGAAAAAAAAATGTACTGAGCTATAACTTTACATTACATAAAAAAATTGCTCATTTAATAAAGATTTCAGAAAGGTGCCACACTTACTGTTTTGAATAGAAAAAAAAAGTTATAGCCGCTTTTGTGGGTAAAGGACTGAGACACGCTAGAATGTATTTAATAGATTTAAATTGAATTTGCTCTTGTTACCGTCAAATGACATGCTAAATAGTACAAAGGTACATTATTACCTGCTCCTGACATTATTTTGTGTTACTTACCGGAATTCGGACTAGAGTCTATAACAAGGGCTATATCTATCAATATTTTGTGTGAAGGATGGGTTCACGTGAAATAAGATATACATGAGTTGTTTGAAGAAAATTTATTCATTTATTGATAAAATATGCTCAAATTGGCGACCTTCTACTCTAATACAAGCTCGGCACCTTTTAAGAAAAGACGCTTTTAGAGATCTTAAACTCAATTGGGCTATCTCAGCAGCAGCTCCATTTATTTGTTCCCGCAAATGCTCTTCGTTTTGAATTGTTTTTGAATAAATTTTGTCCTTAAGACAGCCCCAGTAGAAAAAATCTAATGGATTCAGGTCTGGCGATCGAGCGGGCCACGTGATTGGCCCGTATCGTCCAATCCATCGGCGAGGATAAGTTTCGTCTAAATGAGCTCTTACTTCACGCCCGTAGTGAGCAGGGCACCCGTCATTTTGCAGCCATAGTCTTCGCCGCAGGTTTAAGGGTACATCTTCCAAAAGAGTTGGAAGCCGTTCCTGAAGGAACTCTAAATAACTGTGAGAGTTGAGCGTTGGCGGCAGTTCCACAGGTCCCAATATCTGACAATTAAAAATACCGCACCATAAATTTATTTTGTACCGGTACTGCGAACGATCTTCTCTCATTTCGTGAGGATTGTCTATCTGCCAACTGTGAAGGTTATGTAAATTAAAATAACCATCACGTTTGCATGATGATTCATCGCTCCAAATTATTTTATTAAAAAAGTTGGGGTCTGATTCATGCATTCGCAACATTTCACGGCAAAATCTAACCCTCGACAGGTAATCTCTTTCCTGTAGAGCCTGAACACGTTGAATGTGGTAGGGATGAAATCGATGGTCTTTTAAAGCTTTGTGAACTGTAGTTTTTGGTATTCCCGTCCGTCTTTCCATCATTCTCACTGAAGTCGATGGACCTAGTTCCACTTCCTCTAACACAGCTTCAACATCTACCGTTGCAGGACGTCCTGTTTCGCCGCCACGCCTTCCAGGTATGCGACCTTAAAAAAGTGAAAAATTATAGTTAACAAGCAAGCAAACAAGAAAGGTGTAAAAATCACTTACCTTCATATATTTCTCTATGGGTCCGGGCGAATACTTCTCGACCCGGATGTCGACGATTGGGGTATCGCTCTGCATAGAGTCTTTGAGCAGCTCTGGCATTACAGCAAGCTTCACCGTAAATTAGGTGAATATCCGCATATTCATGCGACGTATACTGCGTGTTCTCTGTCATAGTATTAATAACACAATGTTCGAAGGGTCCAATTTCACAAAATCCACTTTCACTAATTCCGGTAAGTAACATAAAATAATGTCAAGAGCAAGTAATTATGTACCTTTGTACTATTTAGCATGTCATTTGACGGTAACAAGAGCAAATTCAATTTAAATCTATTAAATACATTCTAGCGTGTCTCAGTCCTTTACCCACAAAAGCGGCTATAACTTTTTTTTTTCTATTCAAAACAGTAAGTGTGGCACCTTTCTGAAATCTTTATTAAATGAGCAATTTTTTTATGTAATGTAAAGTTATAGCTCAGTACATTTTTTTTTCACCCGAGATAGTCAAAGTTGGGGAAGAAAATATCAAAAAGTTAAAAATCCAGAAATAGTCCTAATTTTATGATGGTTCCTTAATATATTTTAACTACATTGCATTTGAGTATGGAGAGGCAACTATCTGGAAGTATTTTACATAAAAAATTTACTAAGTATTGCCCGGTTTGTAGTTGCAGTTAAAGAAAACACATGAAAAGGCACGATTTTTTTTAAATTCGAAAAAATGTAAATATTTCAAAAACGGTGACACTTTTACCTGAAAATTTTTTGTTTATCAGTGAGCTCACCCCCCCCCACCTACCTTGAACTAAAGTTTGGCACGTTACTTCTGGGACACCCTGTATATGTATTATATCGTTGTTTTTCCGCGGTGATATCTCTTGCAAAAGGCTTCATAATATTAGGTTTAAGTGGAAATGCAGCATCTGCTACCAAATAATATGGGAAAGGAGTTTCAGTTGAAGGCAAATTTGTAGGTCGTGGTACATTTAACTCATTATTAAAGAACTTTTTGCCGAATGAAGAGTTCTTAAAAACCCCACCATCGCTCTGGCTGCCATAAGCGCCGACATCAACTAATGTGAAAGAGTAATTGCTATCGCAAACTGACAACAAAACCTTTTAAAAGGCGTAAAATTGGATGTTTTAGATTCTTCATACATAAGTACATTGTTAGTAATTATAAGAATGACTTACGACGCTGAAGTATTTTTTGTAGTGGAAATGTAAGGAACCGCTGTTTTTAGGGCACACAATGCGGATGTGCTTCCCGTCCAATGCTCCTATACAATTGGGCAAACCGGTATCGTTTGAGAATCCGCGAGCGATTCGTTTCCACTCCTCTTCGTTGGGAATACTCACATAAAACTCGGATAAGTGCGTCCAGATCATATCGCAGGTTTCCAAGTTCACGTTTCTGGCCGTTTCTAGGCCAATGCGGAACTGAACGGAAATGCTGTGTAAAGAGCAGCCTTGTGCAAGAAAACTTAAAAAAAAAATTGTCTTCATTTTTTATCAATGTAAATATAAAAATGAACTTACAACAAGGTGATAAAAAGACGTTGCTCGGGGTCAATTGCTGGCCTCCGTGACCTTTTTTTTTTAAAATGGACTTATCAATTGCAATAAAACGTTAAATGAATCGTAAGTAATCCTAACTGATTTATAAAATAGGCCAGGATTTTTAGAAACTAATATTTCAAACCCAGTGGCCTGGAACCCGAATTCGTCTCGAGTTTTAAATAGTTCTCTATTTCCACTTCGCCGGTGCCGCCTGTTGTACATCGCCCACAAAATTGCAAGATTTTCAATATCTTCTGAAACATTCATTTTAAATCGTTACAATTGTACTTTTAAATTCTGAATAAATTGTTTGTTTACATATTTGACAGCAATGCAACTCTGCGATGTATACGCACGCAAGCCAATTTCGGTTGACGCAAATAAACAAATTAGACGGCGTGCGTTTTAAAACGCAAGCCGCGAATATTAGGTTAGCCTGTTACGCTTTTTAAATCAGTCGTTGTTCTGACACCAACCAAGCAACATAGGCAGCGGCTATGCTCGTAGTTTTCTTATGCTACATACTTGGATATACATTTAAATAAAATGATTGAAGAAAATATTTTATGATTCCAAATGCGTTTGGTGATATGCAGTGCTTTTTGTGGCGCATATCTATTAAAGGAACACGTGAATATGATTTCAGTAGACATTATAATATTTTTCATAGAGATTTTGCAATTATTCGAGGTGTGCAGAGGGATAATTTGTTTACTGAAAGGAAAAAAAATTGTCTTCTAAAGATTAAGGAATGCATTTCCCAACTAGAAGAAAATAGGTATACATTAGTAGGGCACAAACTTCATTAAAAAAGACGTCGGAAAACTTAATTTCTTTAAATATTGTTAACAAAGGAAGAACTTTTTCAGATAGCATCTACATATATCAAAAAAATTTTGAAACAAGTTCTGCAGGAACTCAATTGCATGCATGATGTTGTTATTGAAAATATTCCTTTGTCTCCTAGGAAATTAGCTCGTTGCAAAGATGAAATTGGTGTATTTATTGAATCTCTAATTGCATTAATTCATGCAAATTTATTGAGCCAAATTTTCTTAATCAGTACGAAGTTCTTAAGAAATTTGCTAAGCTTTCTACTATGGTTTGCTAAAGTTTGTTTGTGAAGAGTACAAGGCACCCTTGTTTTCAACAGAAATTAGGAATGTTAACCCCAGGATCCCGGACTTTTTAAGTTCTCGAAAATCCCGGGATTCTTGGCAAGTAATCCCGGGATTTTCGGGATTTGTAATTTGCACTGATGGCAGTAATAGAAACTTCTTTTCTTGACCAGTATTGGCTATATTTCTTTTTTTATTTAATAATAATTATTTTTTTATAAGTGTGTTTTTAGTTTTTCACTCTGACGTCAGTAATTCAAAAATGATTTAAAAAATTCATAGAAATGTGCTTAGAGAAGAAGTATGGGTATATAATTCATGAGGAAATCCTGTAGAATTTAACCCTCTAGTAGGCCAATTTTTGTATGAGTTGAAAAATTCAGGAATGGGTGATTTTAGCACGAGAAATCCAAAAATGATGTCCATTTCCAGTAACTTTATCCTACAGGGAAAAAAACCAAGACCGTCTGGAGACGGGCTCGCCGATATACTTTGACGTATTTTCAGCTTTCTCTTACACAATGTTGACCTACGAACCGGCAATCCCGTCTGCAGACGGTCAAAAATGCAAACTGGGTTTTTATATGTCGGCAAGCCGGTCTGTAGACGGTCTGTGTTCAAAAGCAATTTTCTCCATTTCGAATGGTGACATAATTATAAAACTTATATCAAAATACTGTGCTTTTAACTACGAAACCCACTGATTTTTTTTGTATCAAAAAATTTTTTAAAAGAAAAAATTTCTTTAATTACGAAATTACTTAAAAGCAAGAAATAATTAATTTTAACCCAGTCTTTCACAATCTGTGATTCAACTGCCGATTAAAATAAAACGGATTGATATAACAGATTAAAATTTACATCGTCGTAAAGGTACGCTTTTTTTCTACAGATCGTGCTTTTCGAATATAGAAAAAAATTATTATAGGTGCACTAAATACGTGTTTGTTTAACGACCGTCTGGAGGGGGTTCAGCCTACTAGAGGGTTAAACAGATTCAAGTTTCTGGTGCAGGAGGGCTGGCGAATATTGAAAATGCCATTTTAAAATTTTATCCTCGAAATTTCGCAATATTTGTTTTTGAAAAAATTATATGTTAAGGGCTTATATAAACTCGATAACATCCTCGTATTTCATTCTTCTAACTTTGTCAGCTTAAAAATTACCTATTCGTCCTTGTGAATCCAAAAAATTTAAATTTCTTAAATTCTAAAGGAATTTCCTATTGCATTTGTTACTCATATTTTTATTCTACATTGCATTGAATTTTTTTAACAATTTTTGGAATTAATCATATCTCTGACAAAGTCCTTTAAAATAAATCGTGCGGTCAGAGAATAAAATAAAATAAAAACGCCACTTTAAATAAAAAAGGAGGTTTCAAAACCATTCATTTGTTATTTATTTCATGGTAGGAGAGCTTCTCAAACAATATAGAAGCAATTTTTTCGATTCAAGTTGTTGAAAAGTAATGAATATCTAAATTCCGGGACTAATCCCGGGATCCCGGGATTGTAGCAACGCCATCCCAAAAATCCCTGGTTCGAAAAAATAACATCCCTAACAGAAATATATGCCCGGTCCATTATTTCGTAAGCAGAAAGTGAGACAGCAGGCTGTAAAATATCAGATGTCAAAACTCCTTGACAATACTATTCATACACACGAAATAATCGCAATTTATTTCTTGACCGTTTAATTAAGAGGTCCGTACATTGAAGTAAGCAAAATAAGCATGATCGTTAAAATAAGGCTTGGAAACCCTGAATAAGCAAACTAAGCAGTTCCAAGCAAATGCTTAAACTTTTTGGTCCTGCATATACTATATAAATTATAATTGTATACGCATGTATATATATCATAGTGAAGAACAACAGTACTAATTTTTCGATGCCGTGCAATAAAGCCATAGGAAATAACGCCATATGGCTTTATTTCACTTCACATCTATACTAATTATATAAAGAGATGTCCCTTTTTTGTAACAGCTAATCTCGCGAACAGCTGGTCCGATTTTCATGAAATTTTGTATACAAATAGCTTTCGGTAACCACCATGTTTTAGGCTAAAAAATTTTACTTTTTTCGGGTAGGTGGACCAGGGACCTGTCTATTCGAAAAAATCTTATTATGATCCGATTTGCTTAAAATTTAGTACATAAGTAGCTTTTTAGCATATATTAGCATATATGGCCTACTTTTTCCGGGAAGTGGTCCAGGGACCGATCTATTCGAAAAAAATCGCATTTATGGTCCGATTTGCTTAAAATTCGGTACGTAAATAGTTTTTTAGCATATATTAGCATATATGGCCTACTTTTTCCGGGAAGTGGTCCAGGGACCGATCTATTCGAAAAAAATCGCATTTATGGTCCGATTTGCTTAAAATTCGGTGCGCGGGTAGCTTTTGAGCATGTATTAGCATATATGATCAATTTTTTCCGAGAAGCGGACCAGGGACCGATCTGTTCGAAGTAATCGTATTTATGGTCCGATTTGCTTAAAATTCGGTGCGCGGGTAGCTTTTGAGCATGTATTAGCATATATGATCAATTTTTTCCGAGAAGCGGACCAGGGACCGATCTGTTCCAGAAAATCGCATTTATGGTCCGATTTGCTTAAAATTCGGTGCGCGGGTAGCTTTTGAGCATGTATTAGCATATATGATCAATTTTTTCCGAGAAGCGGACCAGGGACCGATCTGTTCCAGAAAATCGCATTTATGGTCCGATTAGCTTAAAATTCGGTACGTAGGTAGCTTTTTGCCTGGATAAGCTTATAGATTCCTGTTTTCCAATTTTCATGCAATTTCGAATATAAATAGCTTTAAGTAACGACCATATCAAGGGGCGAATTCGGCACCAGGCCAGATTTTTTCCCGCCAATCAGAAACAACGGATACAGTCAAAATATAATTATAATCTATACTAATTATATAAAGAGAAGTCCCTTTTTTTT
>NW_016160946.1:20672-20786 GCF_001687245.7 Rhagoletis zephyria | reverse complement strand
TTATAGTCCGATTTGCTTAAAATTCGGTACGTAAATAGTTTTTTAGCATATATTAGGATATATGGATCATTTTTTTCCGAGAAGTGGACCAGGGACTGATCTATTCGAAAAAAT
>NW_016160946.1:19499-20524 GCF_001687245.7 Rhagoletis zephyria | reverse complement strand
TCGCGAACGGCTGGTCCGATTTTCATGAAATTTTGTACACAAATAGCTTTCGGTAAGCACCATGTTTTAGTCTATTCGAAAAAATCTTATTATAGTCCGATTTGCATAAAATTTAGTACGTAAGTAGCTTCTTAGCATATATTAGCATATATGACCCATTTTTTCCGGGAAGTGGACCAGGGACCGATCTATTCGAAAAAATCGAATTTACGGTCCGATTTGCTTAAAATTCGGTGCGCGGGTAGCTTTTTAGCATATATTAGCATATACGATCCATTTTGTCCGAGAAGTGGGCCAGGGACCGATCAGTTCGAAGAAATCGAATTTATGGTCCGATTTGCTTAAAATTCGGTACGTACATAGGTATCTTTTTGCCTGGATAAGCTTATAGATTCCTGTTTTCCAATTTTCATGCAATTCGAATATAAATAGCTTTAAGTAACGACCATATCAAGGGGCGAATTCGTCACTAGGCAAGATTTTTTTGCGCCAATCAGAAGCAACGGATACTGTCAAAATATAATTATAGTATATAATATATCTCAGCTAATATATATTTAGAAAGCTGTTTGTTAGCTTCAGCACCACTTGGCAGCACGGTTTTGCAATTGTATTGCATACATATTAAAAACATTAGCCAAATCGGATCATAAATAAGATTTTTAGTAATAACTCAACTGCAGCGCCAACTGTCGGATTAAATTGTGAAACTAAACCATCCAGAGACCCACTCAAATACACAAAAAGTTTCGTTAAAATCCGTACAACCATTTAGGTGGAGATCACTCACAAACACACCTACACAAGAATAAAAAAATTCATTCAAAGATAGCTAAAGGTCGGTACGTTTGTAGGCCTCACAACCCTTTTCAAATAGCCCAAATTTTTTCCATGAGTATGGGCTTGATTTCAACTATATACATATCTCCATACGAAGTTCCAGTACTGTACCATGAATACTTTCAGAGATATACAGTATAAAAATTCGATTTATATGAGAGGTGCCACACCCCCCTTTCCACGAG
>NW_016160946.1:17700-19161 GCF_001687245.7 Rhagoletis zephyria | reverse complement strand
TCGAGCTATTACTAAAAATAGCCAAGTGAGAAAAGGGGCCGTGAAGGTCAGATTAAATCGACCTGTTGCACCATTGAGTATATCGAACGCTCCTGCGTTGCAATTGGCCCAATGGATGTGATTTCCAATTTTCCAATATTATTATGTGTTCAAACTTTTAAGGTATTTCGTCTGAAAGAAGTATATGTATATTGCATTTCTGTAGAACAATGATTCGCACCCATTTTGAAATTGCCACCTACTATACTGTAAAGCTATGGACATTCACTATAGAACCGGGTCATTGTTGGCGCCAGGGAGTGAAGAGGAAAAAATTTATTTCGCTTTGCGAATAACCGTGCTATGTAATGCCGCACAACTGGAGAATTTCAAGAACGGATATAACACTTTCCTTAGGTTATTTAAAGCGGTAAATGACCACCAAACCTTAATCTTAGCAGACAAATGTGCCAATGAAAATCGTAAACGTGAATTGTTAGTAAAAATGTTGGACCAAAAAGTTTCAATAAAATACATAAAAATTTTGGGCGGGACGAAGTTCGCCGGGTCTGCTAGTGGAGAAATAAAGCCATATGGTTTTATTTCCATGGGGAAAGTGAAATAAAGCCATAAGAAAAAATTTTACATATGGGAAATAAAGCCATACGATCTTATTTCAATACAAAAAATAAATGATGTCTCTTTAGCGGCGGTCCGCGTTGGCTCGCCACCCGGCGCCGTGCTCGCGCTAAGCGCCACGCGGCCCTCGTATAAAATTGTTGCTTTGTTCTTTCTTCTTGCTTTTGATGATATATATATGTACATATACGAGGTTTTATTTTAAACCAGCAAGATATATTTCGTCGTTTAAAGCACAAAACCGCGTATCGTCATTCTGCAAAACCGCGTAACTGGCATTAGCTACAAAAAATTGGATTTGCTCACAAAAGCTCTTGGCTCAATCCTTATCCATTCGTCCTGAAATATACTGGCCGGGTAAGCGATTGCTTTATAAAAGGGAGAACAAGTTTGAAATATGAGCGTTCTTACTCTCTACAAAATAATTTTTGCAACCTCACATACGCGGTTTTGCATTATGTTGATACGCGACGATATATAGATATATATATCCACATGTAATTTCTACGTGGTAAGTGCTCCGCCATTATTTGGTTTCATTGGGATTCGGATACCTTCCTCATTGGAGTAGTAAAGAAAATCCGCTTAAGTGGTTTCGTGTATAAGGATGGGCAGCTAAGCAAAATATACTGTAATCATTTTGTAACGAAAAAACAAAATCATAACTTTACCTCATATGATTCGCTTTTACACATATATGTAATACTTCTATATTGGCAGCAGTGATGGGCAAAATTGTATTTACTAAGTATTAAGTACTAAGTACAAAAGTATTTAGGTATTTTGTGTTGTTGTAAATACCAAAGTACTATTTACTTAGGTATTTAGGAGCTGCTAAATACC
>NW_016160946.1:0-14830 GCF_001687245.7 Rhagoletis zephyria | reverse complement strand
GGTATTTAGCAGCTCCTAAATACCTAAGTAAATAGTACTTGGGTATTTAGTCATCTCAAAATACTAAGTATTTGTGTATTTAGTACCCAAAGTGGTACTTTAAGTACAAAAGTATTTAGGTATGCATTCCGAAATAAAAGCGAGACAGTCTAGTACCGTTTTTGTCAATGTATTGTGTACTTGAGTGCCGTTTTTGTATATATGTTGTGTACATGTTTATTTATAAACGTATGTGTTCCTTTTCTTTCGTACGTGTTTATTGATATATCTGTTCTGTAGTGTTTTCGGACGGTACTAGCTCTTACTGCCAATATAGGAGTATTATATATATGCTTTTACACCACTGTAGCTCAAATTGCTCTGCGCCCACCAACACAATCTCACTTTCAGTTTTGCCGACCACTGTTTTAGTTCACTTTAAAGATTAGTTCACTCCTAGTTCGTTTAGTTCAGTTAACTAGATCTTCTGATACTTAGTTCGTCCATCTTATTGAACTATAGTTCACCTAATTGAACTAGTTCGGTAGTAGGAGCTAAGTTACAGAACAACAAAAATGTATGTTTCATAACACATACGTACATACATACATATATACATATAAAAGATTGAATTAATCACCCTGCAAAAATGCGACTAATCGAGGATGACTCCGGGAGCAATCGCAAAGGAAGATGCGACTAATACCACTTTTGATCTCATTATATGGAACGAACTGTTCGCTTTTGTTCGAGCATGTCCTATCAAGAGACTAATTTTCCATATCGTCGTTTAAGGCACAAAACCGCGTATCGTCACTATGCAAAACCGCGTAACTTACATTTGATGCTAAAAATTCGGATTTGCTCACACAAGCTCTTGGCTCAATCCTTATCCATTCTACCTGAATTATACTAGCCAAAAATGGGATTGCTTTTCAAAAAAGATAACCATTTTGAAATACGAGTGTTTTTACTCTCTAGAAAATAATTTTTGCAACCCACGTATGTTTGCATTATCTGTGGGGAAAATCTCTAGTTCTGAACTGGTGCGCTTCTAGTACATTTAGACCCAGTACTGGTTCGCGATAAATCTCTTTTGCATGCAAGCAACTGGCGAATTTAACATGGCGATGTCCTAGGAAGTGTCAATTGCCCCCCGCTGCATCCTGTTTTCGATAGTTCCGAACTAGTCCTAAATTCTATAGTTCCGAAGTAGTTCGAAAATCGACAGACGAAAGAAAAAAGTATCATGATTATTCAATCTTTTTGGTTCATCCGTGGCGCGATTTTAAGTTATTTTGGAAGAAATGTAATTTTAATTTGAGATTAAATTTGTTTGAATGAATAAATGTACATTTACATACCTTTAGCTGTAGCTGTAGCTGAGTTTGCAGAGGCGCTCGCTGTTATTTGTTATATTCCAGACGGTCCCAAGATGTTGAAATTTTAACATCAGTTTTAGTTTTGTCTTACCAAGCTATGAAAACGCATCTGCGAAGCACAGAATAGAAGCGTATTTCAACGAAAAAGTCGCCGAACACATATCTATGTAAAGTAAATAAGCCCCTGCATCCCTTATTCGATAGTTCCGAACTAGTTCTAAATTCGACAAATTAGATCTAGTTCGTTCTGCATCCCTTTTTCTATAGTTCCGAACCATTTCTAAATTCGTCACTTTAGATATAGATTTCTAGTGAAAAAAACTTAAAAAAAATAGGTTTTTAAAAGTACCACTTTTCGCCGATTTTGGACTGGTGGGGATCTAGTTCCTATCGGACTAGTTCCTTTTTGGCTATAAAGACCTAGTACGGAACTAGAAATTTGATTCACTAGTCCGCGGATTCCCTACAGGGTATGTACAGAGGTGGGCACTACCACATACAAGCGTTCGCTAGAAGTGAGAATGTGTTAGTGTGCCTAATTCATTTTGCATGCTGCCGCAATCTCATCGTTACGCTCTTGCTTGTATACGTACACGCGATGTTTACGCTCTTTGAGCGTGCGCTCGTACTCTGCCCATGCCTGATTATGTACACACATATCACATACATACGGTGACCATCCGTTCTGTTTTTTGCAGGACCGTACTGTTATTTAAAGGTGAGTCCTGCGTAGTTTTTCAAAACAGAAAACCCCCAAAATGTACTGATTTTTCCCAAGTGTCCTGCCTTTGTCCTGCATTTTCTTCGACATCTTAAAATTAAATTTCTTAATCGAAATAAAAGCAGTGTCGAAACTAATTGATAACTACATAATGGTAAGCTGGTTTTGAAGGTTCAACCAGTCAATGCGTTCTAAAGCCAATTTTCTTTTCAAACAAGCTATTTCGAAATTGAACCTACAGTTACTTTGCCGATTTCGAAGAAAATTAGTGTTACAAGCGACCAAAATCGAAAAACTAAAATTTTAATCATTTTCTTTTTACAGTAAATGAAAATCTGATGAGAAATGTTGATGTTACGGATCACGATCTGCACAAATTATATACTTTTGCAAAAGGCCCATCAATACCTTTCGAACTGTAGGTCATTTCATAAGATATTGACGAACAACTGAAAACAGTACAAAAAATATATTTTTCGAACAAATATCGAAAACACTTTTTTGAAACCATGGGTATTTTTTTCGTGTTCAGCGACCCAACGTTTGCCTAAAAAATTTACTTTACAGAGGTTCATATTTCGTGTAAAGTAATATGTAATATGCCTTATTATAATTTTATAAATATTCATTACAAAAGGGTTAATACCAAAGAAGCGAATATGATTTATGTTTAAAATTTAAAATTGGATTAATAATTAAGAAATATACACTCTTCGTTATTTAAATAGCGCACTGGACTGTATCCTTAGTTGTTATAGTTTTCCTTTTGTTTGTTTGATATTCATTAATTTTTTATAAAAATATAGCATATTCTACATCTAAACCCGATATTAAAATTTTTGGAAATTTAAAAACAAAAAAAAACAAAGGGGCGACATTTTTTTTTGTGTTGACGGTGCTGCGCATTTTCTTCCATATAAAAATGTTGTCAAGCATACTTTGTATTAGAAGAAAAGCCAAATAAAGGGTGCGCTATTCAAATGACGAGGAATGTATATATGTATGTATACGCAATTATATGTAGGTAAATTTTTTTAAAATTGTCCTGCATTTTCAAAACATATTTGTGGTCACCGTACACATACATATATTGACATAGATATATATACACAATTAATGATGTGCACATAAATTTTTTTATATTGAAACTAGATATGAATATTTCATTTTCATTTCATTTTTTTATTTATACACAAATAAGACATCGTCTTTTATAGTGTTGTACATAAAAATTAAACACTACCTTAGTAACATGGATTTCAATAGCTTAAAAATTAAGAATATACCTAACAATAATGAGATCAGAGAGTGGGACGGGGGGAAAGCAAAGGTAATAGAACAAGTATTAAGACTTAGAAAGAAAGTATAGAGTAAACTGCCAATTTGAAGCGTTTTAAATTTGTCTCCAGTTTCAATTTGTGAGGTAAAGAATTCCACAACTGTACAGCCCTAACGAAAAACATTCTTGACGTGGCAGAGTACTTGAAGTATGGTACAAAAAGGTTGCAAGTGCGGCCTGACTGTGCAAATGTTAGCTTAGAAAAAAGATAACTCGGACATCGGGTGCGGATTGATTTAAACATAAATAATAGATATCGACGATCAAAAAATGTGGGCAGGCTGCAAACAAGAATTTTTATCGAAAACTCAGTAATGTGGTCAAACTTTTGCTTTGTATATATATATCTAGCCGCATTGTTAATAAATAACTGCAACTTCTTCATCGAGGCTCTGTCATATAGTATGTTATTATTATTATTCGGTTCAAAAAAGTCCTATCTCAAACGAAAATACATTGAAAATGTGATAAGGCGTTTTTCAATGAGATTCTAAAATAGGGCGTTTTTCATCCAAATTTTGAAATAGGGCGTTGTTAAAAAGTTTTCTGATATCGGGCGTTTTCGAACTGGCTGCAGAGTTAGGTCGATTTTCCACTCAGCCATCGATATATAGTCGCATTTTTCGTTATTTGGAAGACGAATAAACACAATTTTTTTTTTATATCGATTCTAAAAAATCAACGGTAATTTTAAGCCACTTTAAACTTCCATATAATCAGACTAAAATTGAAGGGGCTATAAAACTGAGTGCTCAAAAAAAATCTAATAATTCTAAGAAGTTTTAAAATTGGGTTTATATGTGTTTTGTTAGAAAATGAACTGTATTTTTATTGTGAATTCCTAGAAATAAATAAATAAACATGAGTGGGAAATAATATCACTTTGAAATGGGTTGCTATTGATATGACCGATACTGTATATAAATAATAAATTTTGTACAATCAAAAATCAAAGTGGATTTACTAAAAGGAACACAACGTATTAATTATAAATTCTGAAATATATCGTTAATTTCAAAAACAAATAAATAAAACATTACAAAGTATTCAATACTTGTTTTATGATGCGAATTTGGATATACGTGAGCTTGGGTAATGTATAATTCCTTATATGATTCCTCAAAGTATACCTTGTGGAACACAAAAAAAAACCTATAGTGCGAATATATCAGGTTTAATAGCTGTTGGCCATACCAGTAACGCCTCATACTCAGATTTACTAGATCAATTCGTGTTCTCCGAGAAAAAAAATTTTCACGATCCAAAAATTCATCAATGTCAACAGAGTAGGACGTGTTTTTGCGTGCTCCTAAATAATTGCATTTATCTTCGGAAATACTGATATTTGCCAAAAGTCGCTGCTTTACCGGTGTACGTGTGTGCTGTGGGTTTCTTTTGCCGATACCTGTGCAATAAATTACCTGTCCTGTGTTACCGCCCGCTGTAGCTGATAGTTAAATAAGCAGAATAGCAAAATAGCAACAATGTCGGTAGCGCGCAAAAATTCAACAAGAAAACCTGCATCCCCCTCTAAAACTCCTCTCACTCCCACATCAGCTGTATACGACAGAATGGAGAAGAAATTTGAAGAACAGAGAGACTAAATCGTAAATCAGTTGACTGCAGTAATGATAGCATCAGAAGAGAGGGTAATGCAGAAGATTGGTGAGCTGGCTGCTGAAGTGGCAAACTTGAAACTAACAATCATGATTCAATAATACTAGGTTAGATAATTATTGACAGCCGCGGTTTGACACTCCCTTACAAAAGGTTGCATTACGAAGGGCAAAGAAAGGGGAAGAATGCAATCCCTTGTTGCGAAAATGGTAGTACAAAAGTACGCAAAGTAGGCAATTAGTAGTGAAATTCCTTTTGCAAATTCTAATGTATTTGCAGGAAATCTGGCAGTTTACACGAAATATTGAACGAAATATTAATACATCTACGTGAATTACGTAATTTATGTGCTATTTAACTGTATAAAAAATGCAAAAGGACTCAAAATTAAAATAAAACTACTATGAGATTTATGAAAACATCCAATTTAAAAACAATTTGGGTTTTCATCAGTTAAATGTGCTTCATATGCATATAGAAATAAACATATTGCAAAGCGTATACTTCTATTTCACAGCAAAGCTACAGTTTTTCCAAGTAAATTTGCAAAGAAGCAACACTCTGCCACTGCTAAGGGAGCGGTGCGAGAGAGACAACTGTCAGTTTATCGAACCTTGTATTATTGAATCATGCCTCCCAGGGAGTCATGATTAAATAATACAAGGTTAGATAATTATTGACAGCTGCGGTTTGACACTCCCTTACAAAAGGTTGCATTTGCGAAGGACAGAGAAAGGGCAAGAATGCAATCCCTTGTTGCGAAAATGGTAGTAGAAAACTACGCAAAGTATGCAATTAGTAGTGAAATTCCTTTTGTAAATTCTAAAGTATTTGCAGGAAATCTGGCATTTTGAACGAAATGTTGAACGTAATATTGATATATCTATGCGAATTACGTAATTTATATGCTATTTAGCTGTATAAAAACTGCAAAATGACTCAAAAATAAAATAAGACTACTATGAGATTGATATAAACATCCAATGCTTATGTTTTCATCAGTTAAATATGCTTCGTATGCATATACAAATAAACGTATTGCACAAAAGCTTATACTTTTATTTCACACCAAAGCTACACTGTTTCCATGTAAATTTTCAATGAAGCAACACGGTGCCACTGCTAAGGGAGCGGTGCGAGAGAGACAACTGTCAGTTTATCGAACCTTGTATTATTGAATCATGACTAACAATAGCAGCAATCGAGAAAAGAGTGACTGCAGTAGAGAACGCGATCGCTGATGTTCTCACTCGTCGTAGTGAGTTGATTGCTACTCAGGCTCAGCTAAGTACTCTTGAAGGCAGCGCTGTTTCAACAGATCTGATAATCAACGGAATACCTCAAACAGATGGTGAGGGTTTGCCTGAACTCTTTTCGAAGATTTGCAGTGCGGCTCAGCATAAACCTCCACCTTTGCGTGATGCTTTTCGGCTGCGTAATGCAAAAACTAATGGACAAAAAAATAGTAGTGTTTGTCCAATTGTTGTTAAGCTGTTCTCTGCGCCTCATCGTAATCAGCTCTTAAAATCTGTTGCTGTGTTCTGCAAAAGTAGAAAGATATCTCTTGCGCTCTCTGACATTGAGTTGCCGGGTTACGGTTCTGTCTTTGTGCATGGAAGTCTACCAGAAAAGCTGCGTGATTTGATTGCACAAATTTGAATAAAAGTTCAAAAATCACTACACTAGGAGAAAGAACGCGTTGTAATATTCAGAAAAATGTTATGAATTCACTGAGGGAAATAACGCATAGTAAACTTGAATCTTTTCTTTTTGATTATTGTTTAAAAATTTTCGTATTTAAAAATAATACTTTCATAACACGCACGCGTGGTTTTGATTCAAACTCAACATTTAAATGCGCATTTATGTACATGTCTGGCTGTAGCTGAGTGCGCGAAGATGCCTGCCACAATTTGCTAATTTCCAGAGGGTAAGGGTTCAATTCCCATTACAACCAGCATGGAATTTAAATATTTTTTTAACTTAATTATGAAAAACCAATCGGTAATTGCAAATCGCTTCATTTTAATATGGGCGTATTTGAATTGAATATTCCTATACTAAATACAAAAATGTGTACACTTAAACGTACTAAGAGTTGGGTTGGTGCTCTTTCATATGCGTATTTTTTTAATTTAGCACGCTTTTTTAACTCTAAACTTCTTTCTCTCAGTGCACCGGTTTCATTTGTGAAATAGTCACATTTCGAGATAGTTGAACTTTGCTCAAGTAATAGTTAATGATTAGTATATGTACCTAAATACGTTCAAAATGACGTGCACAGAGTTTTACAATTATATTAAGGAAAAGACAGAAGTTTTGAAACAAGTTCACAGCAACGAAAAATATGACTGATATTTTAATATTATCTTGTACTTATATTTTTTTTCATGAAACCTAGAGTACTTATAAGTACAGTGCCGTACAAAATTATTGGCTCGGAAGCTCTTTCATCAGATTACAATTTCTAATCAGATCTTTTAGAAAAATTTTGAAAATGTAGCTTTTGAGCCAATTAATAAAGTGCATGTCCGAAGTTGCCGGCAAATTTCGTTGATTTTTAGCATTTATTTTTTTTTGCTGACAATGTCTTCCATATAAAAAGAATTACCGAACATAGTTTGTATGGAAGAACCTCTCAGCAAAAACAATACCAAAAATCAACTAAAATTTAATGGGCTGCAAAACTTCATTTTAAAAACTTGTATAAAAAGTCTGTTGCAAATTTGTATGCAAATTTATTGAATTTTCCCGAGTTAAGCCCAAAGTTTAACAATTTTATTTTTAAGTTTTTCATATATTTATNTTTTTTTTTGCTGACAATGTCTTCCATATAAAAAGAATTACCGAACATAGTTTGTATGGAAGAACNAATACCAAAAATCAACTAAAATATAATGGGCTGCAAAACTTCACTGTAAAAATTTTTATAAAAAGTCTGTTGCAAATTTGTATGCAGATTTATTGAATTTTCCCGAGTATCGCACAAAGTTTAACAATTTTATTTTTATGTTTTTCATATATTTATTATAAACTGTATTTTTATAAAGAATAAAAAAAGGTTCATGCATTGTGAAAAATTCTCTGTGCTTCAGTTGTGATAAGTTGTTTTGTTTTGTTGGCGTACGTTGGAATGATCTCATGATCTCATGTTTTTATGTTTTTGTTTTTGTCTGTCAAAATAAAATTGCACTTACACCCTTTCGCACGTCGAAATGAAAGAGAAGGGGGCGAGAGGCCCTCCCTAAAGTGTCCCGGTTTGGCAACAGATATATCTGGCAGCCCTAGCGTGAAGTGAAGGACATTTGCCTCTGAGCTCAGGCGGAAGAAGCAGTTAGCGTCGGCGTTCTCCTTACGCGGGAAAGTTTTTGTGAGGCTTAAGGCAGGTGAAGAGGCTAAATTGGTGAGCAGAAAAGCTGAAGTGAATGCTCTTATCGGCAATAGAGCGCAGAAATAGTAACATTAAATTTATATATGTTTGTCTGGAAATTTGTTCTTTATGCTATATTTAAGTTATTGGAGTCATTTAGTTATGTATTTTTATACCTTTCATGAGCATGAAATAGTATTATAACTTTGGTCCGATGTTTGTAAGTACCAGAATAAAAAGAGATAGACCCATTAAAATGTATACTTATGTGATCAGAACGTCGAGCTGAGTCGATTTAGCCATGTCCGTCTGTCCGTCTGTCTGTCTGTCCGTCTGTTTGTATGCAATCTAGTCTCTCAGTTTTCGAGATATCCTGATGAAATTGGGTAAGTGGGTGTATTTTTATATTGTATTAATCATTTGTCGGAACCGGTAGAATCAGACCACTATAACATATTGCTCCCATACAACTGATTGTTCAGATATGAGACTTTTCGTTATAACTCTTCCATTTATGCAGCTAAGAGCATGCAATTTTGCAATACTTCCACCCATTATCAACAGAAAGCTTAGAGTGAAAATTACAAAGATCGGGTCACTGTAGCCTATAGCTCCAATACTACTGATTGTTCAGATATGAGACTTTTCGTTATAACTCTTCCATTTATGCAGCTAAGAGCATGCAATTTTGCAATACTTCCACCCATTATCAACAGAAAGCTTAGAGTGAAAATTACAAAGATCGGGTCACTGTAGCCTATAGCTCCAATACTACTGATTGTTCAGATATGAGACTTTTCGTTATAACTCTTCCATTTATGCAGCTAAGAGCATGCAATTTTGCAATACTTCCACCCATTATCAACAGAAAGCTTAGAGTGAAAATTACAAAGATCGGGTCACTGTAGCCTATAGCTCCAATACTACTGATTGTTCAGATATGAGACTTTTCGTTATAACTCTTCCATTTATGCAGCTAAGAGCATGCAATTTTGCAATACTTCCACCCATTATCAACAGAAAGCTTAGAGTGAAAATTACAAAGATCGGGTCACTGTAGCCTATAGCTCCAATACTACTGATTGTTCAGATATGAGATTTATCGTTATATCTCCTCCATTTAAGTAGCAAGTAGCATGAAATTTTGCACTGTTGTCCCTCATTATCAAAATAATACTTTCAGAGAAAATGGCGAAGATCGGGTTGCTATAACCTATAGCCTCCATACAACTGATTGTTCAGATATGAGATTTTTTGTTATAAATTATCCATTTATGCAGCTAGAAACATTAATTTCGCACTATTTTCACTCATTATCAATAGAAAGTTTACAGTAAAATGAACAAAGATCCGGTCGCTGTAACCTATTTATTGCCTCCACACCACAGATTGTTCAGATACCAGTTTTTCGATATATCTCCTTTATGTTGGAAGCTAAACCCATTAAATTGTGTTACCGGTTTAAATACCGATCACACAGCAGTGAAAATCACTTAGATTGGTGCAATATAAGGTATATCTTTCATACCTTTGTTTGTTTAGATATAATTTTTTATATATGTATCTCCTCTATCTAAGTATGTATGCCGTGAATATATACATTTTTTCAAATGCAGTAATCTCTTAAGGTAATATTTTCAGATGTTCATGAAAGGTATGTAGCCTTCGGCACAGCCGAAGACAGCGCTGCTCTTACTTGTTTTCTTTCTCTTTGCGGCCAATTCTATTAAGTAGTTATTTGATTACCTTTTTGTTTCTATGTTTCAGGCTGTTTTTCTTGACTTATTGTTATTTTCATTTGTTCTCATTATTCCTTTTTATATGTATTATAACTTTGGTCCGATGTTTGTAAGTACCAGAATAAGAAGAGATAGACCCATCAAAATGTATACTTAAATGATCAGGACGTCGAGCTGAGTCGATTTAGCCATGTCCGTCTGTCTGTCTGTCTGTCTGTCCGTCTGTTTGTATGCAATCTAGTCTCTCCGTTTTCGAGATATCCGGATGAAATTTGGTAGGTGGGTGTATTTTTATAATGTATTAATCATTTGTCGGAACCGGAAGAATCGCACCACTATAAGATATAGCTCCAATACAACTGATTGTTCAGATATGAGATTTTTCGTTATAACTTCTACATTTATGTAGCTAGGAACATGATATTTTCCAATACCTTCACTCATTATCAATAGAAAAGTTAGAGTGAAAATTACAAAGATCGGGTCACTATAACCTATAGCTCCCATACAACTGATTGTTCAGATATAAGATTTTTCGTTATAACTCCTCCATTTAAGTAGCTAGAAACATGAAATTTTGCACTGTTGTCTCTAATTATCAAAACAATACTTTCAGTGAAAATGGCGAAGATCGGGTCGCTATAATCTCCTCCATACGACTGATTGTTCAGATATGAGATTTTTTGCCATAACTTCTCCTTTTATGCAGCTAGGAACATGAAATTTTGCAATACTTTGCCCATTATCAACAAAATACTTACAAAGATCGGGTCACTTTTACATATAGCTCCCATAAAACTGATTGTTCAGATATGCGATTTGTTGTTATAACTCCTCCATTTATGAAACTTCGCAATATTCCAACCCATTATCATTAAAATAGTTACAGTGAAAATGGCGAAGATCGGGTCGCTATAACCTATAGTCTTCATACAAATGATTGTTGAGATATGATATTCTTTGTTATATTTTCTCCATATATGCAGCTAGAAACATGAAATTCCTCACTATTCTCACTCATTATCAAGAAAGCGTTTACAGTAAAATTAACACTATTAACACTCGGGTCACTATAACATATTTATTGCCTCCATAAAACTGATAGTTCAGATATCGGGCTTTACTGTAAAACTCCTTTATTTGGACAGCTAAAGTCGATAAATTTCGTAAGCTATTTTATAAATAATAATACAAAGTCTACTGAGAAATTCGGTTTACGTACCGATCACACAGCAGTGAAAATCACTTAGATTGGTGCTATATAAGGTATATCTTCCATACCTCTGATTGATTAAATATGATATTTTATATATGCATGTTTTCAGACAGCGCTGCTCTTACTTGTTTTCTTGTTTATTTTAACTTATTGCAATCACATCTTTGACATGCATCTGTGTTTCTGTTATGTTTTTCATGTGTTTAATGCCATTTTTAGTTGTTCCTTCAAAAGCTCAGTGTGATGGATTTAAAGCCCTCTAGGAAATCAGCCTTCAGCATTAATGAAAACCAAAAGGTATTAATAGATATTTTGTGCANCGGCCAAAATCGCTTAGGCGGTTACAGCGCCAAAAAAGAAGAAGAAGAGATACCAAACTACAGTCTTACTCGTGTTGATCGAACAACAAAAAAGGGGGGAGGGGTTGCAATCTATTGTAAATCCACCCTGAAAATCAGTGTTTTAGCAACATCAAAAAACACTGATACAGAATTCATTATTGCCGAAATTTCAGACAATGTAACAAAAATACTAGTGTCCTGTGTATACAACCCTCATAGATGTTGCATGTTAGATTCGTTTTTTGTTGAGGTGTCTTTGTTTATTATTGAGTATGAGCATTTTGTTATATGTGGTGACTTCAATGCCAATTTGCTTATGAATNTTTACTGTAAAACTCCTTTATTTGGACAGCTAAAGTCGATAAATTTCGTAAGCTATTTTATAAATAATAATACAAAGTCTACTGAGAAATTCGGTTTACGTACCGATCACACAGCAGTGAAAATCACTTAGATTGGTGCTATATAAGGTATATCTTCCATACCTCTGATTGATTAAATATGATATTTTATATATGCATGTTTTCAGACAGCGCTGCTCTTACTTGTTTTCTTGTTTATTTTAACTTATTGCAATCACATCTTTGACATGCATCTGTGTTTCTGTTATGTTTTTCATGTGTTTAATGCCATTTTTAGTTGTTCCTTCAACAGCTCAGTGTGATGGATTTAAAGCCCTCTAGGAAATCCGCCTTCAGCATTAATGAAAACCAAAAGGTATTATTAGGTATTTTGTGCAAGCAATATAAAGGTCTTAAAGTAGTGCATTTTAATGCGCGGAGCCTGAACAGCGAAAAACTGGATTATGTTAGGGATATATTTAGTGAATCGGATATAGATGTCATTTGCGTCTCAGAAACTTGGTTTAATACTGATGTTTCTGATTTTTACTATTGTATACCAAACTACATTCTTAGTCGTGTAGATCGAACAACAAAAAAAGGGGGAGGGGTTGCAATCTATTGTAAATCCACCCTGGAAATCAGTGTTTTAGCAACATCAAAAACCCTGATACAGAATTCATTATTGCCGAAATTTCAGACAATGTAACAAAAATACTAGTGTCCTGTGTATACAACCCTCATAGATGTTGCATGTTAGATTCGTTTTTTGTTGAGGTGTCTTTGTTTATTATTGAGTATGAGCGTTTTGTTATATGTGGTGACTTCAATGTCAATTTGCTTATGAATGACTCATATGCCAATAAACTACTGGATCATGTATCTGCTGCAGGTCTTGCTGTAGTTAACAAATTCATACCAACAAGATTTGCGCACAATTCATGTCCTAGTTTGTTAGACCTCATTATCACGTCAAGCCTCGACCATATTCTTAAATTTGACCAAATAAGTTTTATCTCCGACCACAACCCAATATTTTGTGCACTAGATTTAACGTTTAATTGTCCTGCTGATAGTGTTATTTCTAGNTCTCTGACCACGACCTAATATTTTGTGCACTAGATGTAACGTTTAATTGTCCTGCTGATAGTGTTACTTCTATTTATCGTGATTTTAAGTCTGTAAATGTTAATGATCTGACTGATGATCTGTTAAATGTTGATTGGGATGCATGTTGGTTTGTTGAGTCGGTAGATGCCAAACTTGACTTTTTAAATAAAACTATGTCTGAATTATTTGATGTCCATGTTCCTCTTCGTACTGTACGCGTATTGAATAGCTCTTGTCCGTGGTATAATAGTAATGTCAGATCAGCTATAAAAGCTCGTAATAGATTATATGCGAAATGGAAAAGAACCAACAGGGACTTCGCTTGGTCGCAATACAAACTAGCCCGAAATAAAGCTAGCACCATTGCAAGAAAAGCGAAACGGTTGTATTGTAACTCCAAGTTGAACCCATCACTACCATCAAAAGACTTATGGCGCAATTTGGGAAACCTTAATGTACATGGTAAACATAAAACTGAGTGTAAAATTGACCCTAACATTCTAAATGAATATTTTATTGGTGCCTGCAAAAGCCGCGACAGTTCTCTAACGCAAAACTTCAATAGCCATTTTGGACTGAGAGAAAAGTTTCAATTTAATGGAGTTACAGAAGCAGAAGTTATGAAGTCAATTATGAGCGTCAAGTCTAATGCTATTGGTGAGGATGGTATATGTATCCTTGAAGTTTGTGAAACTTGTGCTGCCATTCATTCTACGAACTCTCACACATATAATCAATCACTGCTTCACAACTTCGTGTTTTCCAACGGAGTGGAAAAAAGCGGTGATTATTCCTGTCGCTAAAAGGAAGACCGCCTCTGAACCTAGTGACTACAGGCCAATAAGCATTTTGCCAGTATTCTCAAAAGTGTGTGAGTCTTTGATGGCAGAGCAAATTTCATCATTCGTTCAAGAAAATAATCTTTTATCTCCGTTGCAGTCAGGATTTAGACCAAAGCATAGCTGCTCTACAGCTATGTTGAAAATACTTGACGACATAAGAATACAGTTTGACAAAGGTGACTTAACTCTTCTCCGCCTTCTTGACTTTACTAAGGCGTTTGATTTAGTAAATCATGACCTGCTTTGTACAAAGCTTAAATATTATTTTGGATTCTCCGATAGCTCTGTTAAACTTATGACCAGCTACCTTGAGGGAAGAAGTCAAAAGGTGATGTGCAAATGTGCGTCATCAAAATCTTGTATTGTTGCCTCCGGTGTGCCGCAAGGCTCCGTGCTTGGTCCCCTTCTCTTAAGTCTTTTTGTCAATGATGTATTTTCTGTTTGTTAGTATGTTAATGTCCATGCCTATGCTGACGACATTCAATTGTATTTGTCTAGCCGTGTCGGTCTTGTTGAAGATTTGTGTTATAAAATAAATAGTGACTTGTCTGCAATATCGCAATGGTCCCGTGATAATTGTCTTTGCGTAAATGCTGCGAAGTTATATGTGTTACCCATTAGTAACAATGTTGTACATGTTGAGGATANTTAACTCTATGTTGAGCTGCTCTGACCATATTAATAAAGTTGTTAGTAATGTGTATTTTGTTTTACGTATATTGAGAATGTCAGCTTCGTTCACGCCTTTAGAGACTAGAAGAAAGCTAGCAATTCAACTCATTAGACCACACATTACGTACTCTGAGCTTGTGTATAGTAAACTTGATTCTACT
>NW_016160945.1:0-57214 GCF_001687245.7 Rhagoletis zephyria | reverse complement strand
CTGCCTTTGTAGTTACGTCGAAGTGGATTTGTGCATTGACTATTGAATAACGCCTTTAAATATGCTACTATTTCTAACTGAAAACCACACCCACCCCCTGGCCTTCAAGCCCCCTAACAGGCCATTATTTCCCTTTTCAGCCAATTCAAATTTCCCCTACTTCGTGCATCACTTCACTCTCTTCTCTGGCATTTTTATTGGTTGATTGATTCCGATGTGGGATTTACGATTATTGCCTCTTTGTTGGTAAGTCAGGAAAATTCGCTTCCGCATAAAGTAATTTACCGTTAGCTCAAAAAGGATTATTTTATTGGGAGCAAAGGCTTAGCTTTTTGCGTTAAATTTGCCTCATAATTCAGTAATCAGTAATTGAAATATGAGGGGAAAATATGTACATATGTATGTGTGTGTGTGTTTCTAAAATGTGAATACATACGTTTTCGTGAGGCAGCAAATTATGGAGTTGAATACAAAGCGCTCTGTTTTATTGGCAAAGGGATGAAAAGTCGAAATCCATACGAAAAAATGAATGGAATTCTAGGACAGAATGTATTTTTAAGAACAAAATTTCGTTATGGTAATTTAAGAAACTTATCTCTTAGGAAAACTTATTCGTTTTTTATAGGCGCATTTATTCTAAGGGTTATAGTGTTTTCGTAGCAAGAAAAAATAAATATTCTGGACTCTGGGAGTTACCTGGGAACAAACACTCATTCATTTCGAATATAAAAATATCACTCGCCAGCTGAAAATATAAAGTTCGCCAGTCGATAATCGAAAATATTTAAATTATTGCAAAATACATACATATCAAAAACTAAAAAAAAAAAAAATAATTTAGAAAATAATAGATTTCCAAAAATTTAAAATCAAACTGCTCGCGAGTCGAAAAATTGCTGAACAGGAAATAAAGTTTTATCTATGGCTATGTTGTGGCTCCCCTTTATTCTATGTTCTTTGTGATAACGAAAGTGCTGAAACGTTTGCACGAAAAACTTTTTTGGTCCAGAGTAAAGGAAGACTCTTGTTAAATTAATAAAGAAAACACTGAAAATCGGGTTTTCATCGGTACAAATATGAAAAATCCGGACTCTTATACGTCTCGACTTTTAAAAAATATTCAGCGGGACAGTTTTCTTAAAATCGGTACTGTCCAACGCATGGCCACCGTAGTTATTATACACTTTTCCAGTAAAAATCTTTGCAGGTTCCAGTACAAGTTAGCACTAACTATTTGCTATTATACACACCTGCTGTTTTTCTTTGATGGCATTTATTTGAAAGGCGGTATTTTCTCTAGCTATTATTTTACAAATCTGTTGTTTTANTTGCCAAAATCGGTTCGAATGGTCAGTTATTATACACTTTTCCAGTAAAAATCTTTGCAGATTCCAGTACAAGTTAGCACTACCTATTTGTCTATTATACACACCTGCTGTTTTTCTTTGATGGCATTTATTTGAAAGGCGGTATTTTCTCTAGCTATTATTTTACAAATCTGTTTTTTTAAAAATGATTTTACGATTTTTGTGCATAAATCTCGATTTCTAAAGTTCAGGGTTACAATCTCATTTTTGCCCCAAAGGCGATTTCGGCGCTTTTGCAAAGGCATCGACGATTTCAATTATTTAGATCAAACCATAATCGTTATTTCAAATTCAGATTTTTAGATTATAACATTCTTATAAACGCAATCTCCAATAACGGTTAAAATTTCGTCGAAAAAATAAAAATCCAAATCCGAATATTCTTGTTAAAAAAAAAAACAAAAAAAAAAGAAATAAAATCCTGATATAAATGGTGCTGGACGCCAAACTCATTAAGCAATCTATTAGGATTGTCATTGCTATCATAATTAGTATTACCATTAATATTGTAATAATTATTCTTTATAAAAAAAAAATATTTTACTCAACAACCTTTTCTATNGCAATCTATTAGGATTGTCATTGCTATCATCATTATCATTACCATTAACATTGTCATAATTATTCTTTATAAAAAAAAAATATTTTACTCAACAACCTTTTCTATTCTTTTAGATGGTAAGCATCGAACCAACGATTTGGCATTTCATTCACAAATATGTATATTCATCTATGCCCACCGGTGAGTATGCATCAACTTATAAAATTTGTATTCCAATTTTTTACGAATTTTTGTTTTTTTTTTTTACTTTAACGAAACAAATATATATGTATTTATGCTTAAATATCATTTAATTTTTTTTTATAAATCTATGAAATACTTTTTAACTTCGCTTGCTATTTACTTACATAACTAAATATATACACGTCAACGATTTATTTTTCTGGTTAGCTTTATTGCTTCTCATACGAATTCAGTATCCTCTATCTCGATTCGCACAGATTTTTCCTTCATATTTTTTGCTTTCATTCCTGTCATTCGTGTACAGTACATTTGTATAGTTATTGCCATTTCCATTTCGATTTGTTTCAGTTTGTTTCGCATTTGTTTGTTAATAAATTCAATTTTGTGTGTCGCTCTAGGAAACGCCACAAAATCTCGCCACACTACACTGACATTCCCACCGCCACGACCGTCACAGAGCCGACCAGGCAAGCAACCAAGCAACGTAAAACTTTTATCTACATACATACATATGTACATATACATGTATGTAGTTTGGTGCTTTTTCCTTGCGCCAATTTCCCCCTTTCAACTCTCAGCGCATGCAGCTCAGCAACCCACGCTCAGGTGCGCACTCCTTTGCCACATCAGCCACTGTAGGAGCAAAAAGCTGCGCGCAAAAAACCAGTGTGCAAGTAACCAACATTCAGCAACTTTTCGCCACACGCTCGTGCACTTAGCTGACTGCTTGCTTCTTATGGTAATTTCTCACCCCACTCCCCAACCCCGATGCCATTGTCGCCCTTTGCATTGCAAATAAATTTGTTTGAATATTTTCAATGCGACAGCTGACAGCAGTTACGTGTCCCGCAAGCAACAGCAGCAACAACAAATATAATATGTAACTACAAAAACGACGACAAGAAATGAAATCAAAACAGAAAGCAATAAGTACCGATACTTTCATCCATGGCTTCTGCTTTTGCTGTAACTTTGGCAGTAACGCCCACCAGGCGCGCCCCTTTTCTTTGGTATTTAGCTGCTTTGCCTGCTTTTGCTTGTGACTCACCGACTTGACTTTGCTCCCGTGCTTGCGCTTAATTCATAGTTGGATGTCATATAAATTGATAAATCGCATACTTACGGAGGGGCATTGTGGTCGTGGGTGTGGACCATTGATGGGGTTCGCTGTGCCAGTTGTCTGTTAGTCAGTTCGAGATTCCTGTTTGTGTATATTTTGCGCTCCATTCGATGATTTCTCTGACGCGGAATTATTGAATATGCTTTTGTTTGGTTTCCACTTTCGCAGACGTCGCCGTTGTGGTCTGACGAATTTTTGAAGTTCTTTGCGAAATTCGCTGTACTTCAAGGTTGCTGGAAGTGCTTGGTTAAAAGTTCGATGACTTTTTCGGCGGAAAAGTGTAGTAAATCATATTGTAAATCGAACTTAAGTTATAATACAAGTGAGGGCTGTGCTATGAAAAGAAACGAGAGTTGGTATCGCCGCTTAAAAGCTGGGTACTCTAACGGAAGTGATTCACATTGGTAGATTCGTAATTGATAAGTCCTCTCTGTCCCTTTGGCTTAAAAACCTCATTTTCTTGCTGGCAAGCGTCCATGTCTACCTTCTACCTTGAAAAATCTTCTACTCGCCTCAAAATACGTCAGAAAACTTTTTAAACTACCAGTTAACTATTTTGAGAGAGAACCAAAAAAAGATATTGACTAATTTGAGAGCCGATCCTATAAAAAGGTTTTTCTTATTTTATACAAAAGGCTTTCATTAGACTGTTCACGTGTCAGTTTGACGGAGCTTTCAATTTGGCAGTGAACTCAATATCTTTAAATTTAAACCTCGTGACTCGAAAACATAAAATTCGACAGCTTTTTAATGGACAGTAGACCGTACCAGATAAAAAAGTTCGCCGTACACCTTCGAATCTAAAGTATTTTTGCAAGGCAATTTGGAAAAAAAAAAATTTTTTTCTTTGTCGAACGTTGGGGTTACCTTTTTGCATTTTTCTTTATATCTTGGGCATTTACAGTCGGATCTCAAAGTGTGATATATCGATGTTCTTGGCTCAAAGAGAACAATTTTTGTTTCTCGAAAATTCATTGACCTAAAGTATCCCGTTTTACTACTTACCCACCAGATCTCAGCTCTTGTAACCCTAACGTACCACACTAATGACAGTAAATTAAAGCTCACCAAAAATTATTGTACCGAACTTCCACTAGGCATTTAAATGACTAAGAGTTGGTGCCATTTAAAAAATGCCATGTGGAAATGAACTTTTTGAACGTAATAATTTAGCTTCGACTGTATTTTAATGCCCAACTTTGTCATTACAATTTTTGCCATTTAAAGCCTAGTGAAAATCCAGCATTAAACTTTTTCTGAGGAAGTATTTTAATTATTCCAGTAGCAATATTAAAAAAAAAAATATCGTCGTATGTATCCTACATCTGCCACCGAAAAATATAACAAGGTTTTGCAAACAAGAAATCGAAATTCGCTCATCAAAAAGATTATTTCACGAAATAAAATTATTTAAACCATATTTTTTTTTTAAATATAAAGTGGTAGAAAAATAAAAAGGAACCGACATTTTAACAAATTTTGCTTGTTTTCGTTTCTTTATTAAATATTTATTATTTTTTGATAAAAGTATGGCTCATTATGCAACAAAAACCATATATTTATTAAATATTTATTATTTTTTGATAAAAGTATGGCTCATTATCTAACAAAAACCATATAAATTCATATTTCAAACTGTGTGCGAGAATTATAAATATTCTGCGAAAATGCATCTAAATTTTCAACTTTTTAATCAGATTTTACGAATTTGATTATGCAGTTTTATAGCCCATTACATTTTAGTAAAGTTTTAAGTTGCTAAAAAAATTGCGTTGATATTTGGCAGTTTTTTCACGCATTTACTTCCTTACGAAGTATGTTCGACATTTTTGTTTCTTTTCGGTATGGAAAAAAGTGCGTAATATGTTCATTCCAAAAAAAAAAATATATATAAAAAATCAACGCGATTTTTAGGAGCTTTAAATTTGCACTTTTTTATACTAAAATTTAATGGGCTATAAAACTGCCTTCTAAAAAATCTGATTTTGAAATTTAGATGCATTTTTGCCGGTTTTTTTAATTTTTGTACAAAACTTGAAATATGAATTCATTTGTTTTTTGTTAGATAAGATATAAAAAATAACAATTAATATTAAATAAACAAAAAAAAAACGGACAAAATTTGTGAAAATGTCGTGCCCCTATTAATTTTCCACCACTGTAACCCGAGCATTGCAAATATTAAACTTTCGAGTGAAAATTTTAAGCTCATCAGAATGCTTTAATACGACCAGCGGCGAATGAAAAACTTCTTTGTAAAAATAAAACTGGCAAGTCGAAAATATACAGCTCGCGAGTCGAAATTTATTGATTCACGGCAGAGAAAGAACGTAATCCTTTTAATCATACATATTTAACTCCATCGCAAGTTTATACACCCTTTTATAAACACGTCTTCATAAAATTAAAAATTGTACAAAAACCGCTAAAACAGTTTTCCGAAATTAAAGCTCGTGAATCGAAAAAGTATACACTTTTTGATTACCCAAAGAGTTGAGGACTAATGTATGCATGTATTACTCATTGGGCCACAAGTAGGTCGCGAGTGAAAAATTTACATTTTGGTTGTCACAAATTTGAAGCTCGAAAGAAATTTGAATGTAAATATACATACATATTAGGGCGGTTCGATTTGTAGGGGCCCAAAAAAATTAACAGAGGCACATCGCGATTATGATTATTTGGGTCATTTCAAGCATTTTTGCCCAAGAAACTATAGGTTTAAAATGAATTTCGAGCCAGCGATTTTTTTTAACTAGTTTTTTTTTTTCAAAAAGTGGCTCACCTGTTGAAACAACTGTATTGAAAACTAGCCAAATGTGTATCAGAGGGTTTTTGGGGTCGAGGAATCCATTTCTGGCATTCATTTCTTCTTTTGAGGACCGCCAGAGGGCGCTTTCGTACTTTTTTTTTTGGATTTCAACGCCTTTTTTCAGAAAATCGACAATATTGTTGCGAAAATCCACGAAATTTGACTTTCTCATAATGCAATTTAAATTTTTAAATAGCCGAAAATGTTCAGCGTTGAAATGTTTTTTTAATTTTTATTTTATTTTTATTTTTTTATTTTACATATTAAACACTGTCTGAAAATGAAAACGCATGCTGTCACACATGTCATTTGTCACACAATATAACATAAACAGTATTACCAACATAACATTAAAAAAAAAATACGTTATACGTATTTAAAAACTGAAACATTAGAAATTGTTTTTTTTTTCATTTACATTTAATATGTTTTTATCTTTTAAGTTGAATTTTTTAATAAAGAAAATTATATTAAAATAAGAAAAAAATTTGTTTTGTAAAATTCAGAGAACAAATGAAAAAACAACGAATTTTTTGTACTAAATTTAATAAAATCGATATAAGTTGCACATGAATATACTCTCCCTTCCTCCCTTTTTAGGCTATTTAAAAATTTAAATTGCATTATGAGAAAGTCAAATTTCGTGGGCTCCAGCCCACAATTCCAAAACTTAATTTCAAAGTGTTTTCGTTTTCGGTCCGAACATGGTAATAAATTCACAAATAGAAGTTCCGTGGAGAAGATAAAAACTCTTGAGCCGAAAAAAGTAAAACTTGCGAATTAAAAAATTTTCGCGCGCTGAAATATGTAAAATAAAATTAAAACACCAACCGAAAAATTAAGAAGCTTTATATACGTAAACGTACAAAAAATTTAGAATGGTAATAAAATGAGAACTAGCCTCTCACTCAAATCATTGTCAATTCTATATCCTCCACAACTGTTCAGTTAAGATAATAGCCTGTGCGTAAGACTTCATCAATTTAATTGACTTCACACCTTTACACACATTTGCCATTTGAATGATTTTTTTCCGCTTTTATTACCTTTCTTCGGTAACCAAATTCTGTGAAGCAGTTGGGCAGCAGTCAGTCAATCAGCGAGCGACCACTCAAATAACCGAACTAATCGGATTCATTAACGAAAAGTGCGCTCGTCGCACACTGCAGAGGCGGGAAAGATGTCTCACCAGCAACTCAACGAACCTGCTGCAGGACTGCCGGGGAGCCACCGATTCCTGAGCCACTTTTAAATACTAGAAAATGAGATGCGCGCATTTACGAGTGCATAAAAAATCATCATTAAGTGCAAATGGAAATCAGTGAAATGTAAATGGAAAGTGCGAATAGATAGTGAAATAAAAATGCAACAACAAATGCCTGGAGTGAAATAAAATTATATACATAAAAACGTGGGGGAAAAAATAANCGCGCCTGGAGTGAAATAAAATTATATACATAAAAACGTGGGGGAAAAAATAAATGAAATAAAAAGAAAAAATAATTCTACATAGCCTTCACTGGCAGCAGCAAGTTAGGTGCAGCGGCGGAAGAAGATGAGGTTAATATTCAGCAGTGCAAATAGCTTAAATGTGTTTTAATCAAAACTTTGCAGTAGCTATGCTGCAGGCGCGCCGGGTGGATGCGCATTGTGGCGAAGGTGTGAACGCCACACTTTTGTGCTTCAACAAATTTGTGCGCTATTTAAATGTGATTGTAGTTTTTTTTTTTTTTTTTGGTTGTTTTTNAAATGTAAATGGAAAGTGCGAATAGATAGTGAAATAAAAATGCAACAACAACGCGCCTGGAGTGAAATAAAATTATATACATAAAAACGTGGGGGAAAAAATAAATGAAATAAAAAGAAAAAATAATTCTACATAGCCTTCACTGGCAGCAGCAAGTTAGGTGCAGCGGCGGAAGAAGATGAGGTTAATATTCAGCAGTGCAAATAGCTTAAATGTGTTTTAATCAAAACTTTGCAGTAGCTATGCTGCAGGCGCGCCGGGCGGATGCGCATTGTGACGAAGGTGTGAACGCCACACTTTTGTGCTTCAACAAATTTGTGCGCTATTTAAATGTGATTGTAGTTTTTGTTTTTGTTGTTTTTCATCATACTTAGCATTATTTCCATTCATTAGTTGGCTGGTCAGCAGGCGTAAATCGTCAGCCTTTTTTTTTTGCTAACACAACAACTACATAGCACAGGTGCGCTGCCCAGCCACCGCACTGCCATTGCCACCCGCCGTATCCACCACTTCCACCTTGTCCACTTCATATCACTCTCACTATCTCCCGTTGCCACACTGCGCTTCTGGCTGCCCGCTGATAAGTAAATGTGGCTGGCAGCTAAGAGCAGCCAACTCAGCATAAAGCGCAATTAAATGCTGCAATTTTTGTTATTACTTTTCATTTCCTTAATTTACTTCTTATATTCCCGAGCTGCGTTCGTTGATTTTTTTCTCTACTCTGCGAGCACTTAATTCTATATCATTTTCTCTTTCAAATGCCTCCGGACTGAGCTCAAATGTAATGAAGTTGCTTTTTGCGGACGCTTACCTTTGAAACTTAGAAATTTTGTTACGCTTATTTCACTTTGCAAAGCGCTTTTGAAGGTGAGAGAAATGTTTTTATGATTTTTTTTCTGTTTGCTGTGCTTACTGGTTTTGTTTCAAGCATTCAGTTAGACTAAATTGAGTTTCGGCGAAGCATAAAATGTTGGCGTAAGAAAGGTGAGGAAAATTGATGGCATTAAAGTAGCATTTAAATTTACGGAGAATAGTTTTTAAGAAAATACTAGCAGCAAGACTTCCGAGTTAATCATCTTTATCCATAGAGAATAATTAACCAATAGAGATTGTATAAAGCCTTTTCAAGACTCCCTCCATTAAGACATATAGTATAATTGTATTTGAATTAAATTTTAAAACAGTTGGCAACACTCTTAAAATCCCTCAGAAAATTCTACATGTTTAAGTTGAACATTTCTAAATACTCGTTTGCGTTTCACAATTTAACTTGAGTATAATTAATTTAAATTCGACTTTTAAAACAGGTGGCAAACCCATTCGTAATAATTACCAGCTGAAACTTTATTAGACCCCTTTCGTCTGACACCCATATTTTGATACCTACTACATTTAAGTTAATTGAATTTAATTTTGAAACGGTTGACAACCCTTGTACCACACGTCAATAGTATTTTAAATGTTCAATCTGAAGGTTTCTTAACAATCTTTCGTTTGACACCCATATTTTAATTTTTCAGATAGCTGTCGAATAATTAATTTAAATTTGACTTTTCAACCAGGTGGCAACTCTTTTAAAAATATTTTCAAGTTACAACTTTTTTAATATAATTTTCAAATAAATAATTCTCTTAATTCAACTTGAATTTCATTTTTTTAACAGGTGGCAACCCTCCTTCAGGAGTTTGGAATTTATTATATACATATGTATGTATGTATATCTCCATAGCAAGTTTCAGTACTCTATCACAAATATTCCCTGAGATACGCACAATGAAAAATTCTGTACATACATTAGAGTGGTCCAATTTTTATATGGGGAGAAAAATTTCATCCAAGAAAACGAGGCACCCCCTTAGTTTTTCCCTTTTGATATCTGTAATGTCTACACCAACTTTCAATTTTCTACTGTAACCTATACAGGGTGCTCAATGACCTTGAAATGCGCTACTGGATGACTGTGAAACTGGAAAAAATATTGGCGATTTTTATAAAAAGCTACTGTTGCCATGACAACTGAAGCTTGTGATATTTTTTAGATAATTTAAATTTTAAATGTTATTAGGTTGCTTAACCTACTGTTTGATTAATATATGTACACATTACTTCTAGAGTAAAATATGAGCATCCTCTAAATTGATACTTAGAAACGTAAAGTTTGGTGCCAGTACCTCAATCGGCAAGAGGACAAATTTTGGAAGGTGCCACAAACCCTATCTGGGAAAATTTTTTGTTGGACCACTCTAATGTACATGCATCTGCACATAATATTTCTAAAGTAAACCACGCACACGAGCTTTCAAAAAATATAAGCGCCCAAAAGTAGGCAAACAAAATATGTTGAGGCCGTAAGCGCCTAAATAACAGTACTCTCTGCCTCACTTCTGTTACCTGCCTCCGCCGCCTACAACCCATTGCCAAGCTTTTTTAGTTTAGTGCTCACACAGCTGCGTTGTATTACAAATTAAAGTTTTATACACCATCCTTTATGGCATGTAAAATTATGCAACACGTTATATCTTTCCCTTTGAGCCATGCAAGCTACTCTCCCCACTCCCCTTTCTCTGAGCATCGCCTTTGGCTCTGCCTTCATTTATTAACAGCCACATATTCTCATAAGTGTTCTCGGCAATCTTCGAAAGTGGCGCATAAGCAAAAAAAAACAATATAACAACAATAACACATATGCACTTATTTGTTGTTGCATATTTGTTTGTTGCATGCTGATGGCCTACAGCCATCTGCCGGCGCGTACGCCTTGTGGTATGCAACAAAGTGCGTGTGCTGGCTGGCAGCATCGGTGGTAGGTAGATAGGCCATTAGTATTCCACGCTACCGAGCATTTTAGTACTTTACTCAGAAACTCTTTCACTTTCTCCAGCCTCGTGCTGCTGGCGTTCAACCTTCATTTTTCATTTCATTTTTCACTCAAAATTTTATTACTTTCATATCTGGCACCTCACTTTCAATATTCGGTCCTCATTTCGTATGCGGCATTTTTTTTTTCTTGCCGACTTCTGATTTACACGCGCCTTTAACAAATACATCGAAGAGAGTGTTGCCAACGAAATCACTTAAACACACATTCGCATATCCGCACAATAGCAAACAAAAATTTAAGAAACTTGTGAGGAGCGTAAATAAAATGCCACATTCTCCTAAGTCTCATGAGCCAAACTGGCATTTGCTTGTTAAAAATTATGCGGTTTTGTTTACCGTTGCATGGCATAAAATGCATAATTGTTGTGAAACTTTAATAGTGAATAATTCGCAAAGAAATTTTGCCGAAAAACCGCTAACGAGCAAAGTTGGAAATTTGCCTTAAAAAAAAAACCCCCACTTAAAAAGCTTGTGTTCAAAATTTTAAGAAGATAAGATAGAGTCGTTATGTTTTGTGAATGAAATTTACTTGTTTCAATATTTTAATGAGGAGAAATAATAAAACAAAAACTGCATCTGGAATAAAAGAGATCTTTCATGTGATAAGTCAAGGGAAATAATTAAATTTTTTAAACAAAAATATATCAGTGTAATTTCGCCATAATTTTACGGTACATAGTCACCATAAAAAAAAATAATATTTGATGCTCACATTTTTGCGAAGTGCTTGATCTGATTTTATAACACAAATGGGGAGTTCTCATTTTCGTTGTTGGTGTTTCCAACAGGGTAGGAGTGTGATATAATATGGCAACCCTACTCGAAAAGTATATCCAGATTAAAACCCGATTTATTTATATAAATACTTGAAATGCATTAATTTGCGTACCATGATCGCACTTTTCACAGCTCTTGTGCTACTGCATCAATATGGCAACCCTAGTTATGAAAAATAATTTTTTGTTTCGAAAAAATCTGTGTAGGATTGCACATTTTTTTTTTAATTGATTTTTTATTTGATTATTTGATTTTTTGGCAACCCTAGATATAAGAAAAAATGCAAGCCTTTAGAGTTATGAATAGTCTTATTAAAAAAAAGGAATTAAAATTTTTTTTTTTTCAAGATACTATGTGGCAACTCCACTTAAACTCCTCCAAAAAAAGGGTTCTTTGAAATATCTACAAGCCCTAACGTATGTACATGTATGTATGTAAATTCATGTAAAACTGGATTTCAAAAATTACTTGATTCTTAAAAAATAATATGGCAACCCTGCCCGCAAGTATTTCCAGATTTAAAAAAAAGTTTTATTTACATATGTATATATTTTTTTTTTAAATGCCTCCATCTCGACACAAGGATCACTCTATTAACAGCTCCTAAGCCACAGCGACAATATGGCAACCCTAGTTATGAAAACAAATTTTTTTATTTTTCGAAAAAATATGCGTTGGATAATATGTAAGAAGGTACATTTTTTTTTTTTAATTAGATTTATCGTTTTTGTAAAATTTTATCAAAAAATGCTGCCAACATTATAAGAAAAAATACAAACCCCTTCCACTTATTAATTACTTTATTAAAAAAAATAGACTTGATTTTATAAAACAAAAGAAATGCTCGCTCAAAATTCCACCGTCAAAAAATTATTACATACATTTTTTTAAATATAAAATATGCCATGGCAACCCCATCAGCTAATTATATTTTCAAATTCAAATTAAATACACTCGGTAGTCCTTTTTTCTACAAATAAGCATATATATGTAAGTAACATTAAGAGATTTTACGCTAATTCTAAATTTCAACTTGAAACATTTTTTTTTGCAAAACAATGTTCGTCAGGTAACCCAAAGTGGGTTGTTTTAGGTTACACTCCCAAGTCGCTCACTTTGATCGCCAATGCAGCGCTCAGTTCATTGCCGTAGCGGAACTCACCACAGTGAACGAGCCAAGTAGTAAGAAGAAGCACAGTAAACAAAATTAGTCGGCAAAGTGAAGATCGCAAAAAGCACGTGGTTGCGAGAAAAAGTGCAATTTAATAGCTGTAAACAAAATAAAAGGAAAAAAATCGCGAGTGCGGGAAACAATAAACCACAACAATTACGTGTAATAATAGTGTGTGAGTAAGTATGTGCGGTGATATTTATTTACTCAATAGCAATCGTTGTTTACAAAGTGCAAATGAAATGTGAAAAGTGTCGCGTGCGGAAATCAAGTGTGCTATTTTAAGATAAATAAATTGGCGTGAGTGGTTATAAAGTGTGCTATTTTAAAATGAAAGGGTATGTGGCAGAGGAAAATATATATGTATGTATGTAATCACTGCCGTAAAGGAGCGCGCCAGTGTCTAAGAATTGAAGCGCCCTACGCTGAAAGTGGGCGCCCCTCGCAGCAAGTGAGGACAGCAGCAACTTCTTAAGTGGCTGACAGAAGTCGGAAGAAATTTAGAATAAGGGGCAAAAAAAAACAGAATACAACGCTGCGGGCGCGCGAGCTGAGGCTGTTCAACAACGCCGACGACGCTGACGAAGGAGTTGCAATGACGAAGGAAGCAAAGGTAGGAACTGTTGGCTGCAATATTTATATATATTTTTTGTTTTTGTTGGCTACCATATTTATTTGTACATTTATTTTTGCAACAATAAAAATAAAAGCGCAGGAGCGCAGTGTGAGCCAAGGAAAGAAAAATCAAGCTACACAAAAAATTGGTGCTGAAGCGCTGAATAGTGAAAGAGGCGCAGGCAGTCCAAATAAAAAACAAATTTAAAAGGAACAAATATAATGGTTAAGAGCGAAAAATAAAACACATGAAATGGCAAAACAAAGCAAACATAAATAGGAAAAGTGTGCAAAATAAACAATAAATAACAAAGAAAATAAATCGGTAGAAAAATTCGCCCGGCTTTTGTGAAATTCTCTCGCGCCACATACAGGAAACACTTGTTTGACTTATGGCAACAGGAAGGATGCAGCTAAAGTGGCAAAAGCACCTGTGCGCGTCAGCAAACTCCCACATACATGCACACTTTGCGGGCCGTCTCGTAATAACAAAGAATGCACGGGTGTGTGTGTGTGTGTGCGAAGAACCGCAAATGGCGTGCTCACGAAAAAACGGGTTAAGAGAAAGCATAAAAAATACGCCATGCAAGCAATAACAATAATATATTACAAAGCTTTGGCGGACAAAAGAGAGCAAAGGATTTGTTTGTGGGGAGGTATGCGGAGCGCGGAAAGAGAGCGCAGCTGGAATGGAGGCAATTGCGCTGCAGTGAAGTAAAAAAAAATTGTGTTTGTGGCGCTAAAAGTGTTGCAGTTGTTTGTTGGGAGGCGGCGCTGGTGGAAGCCCACTAACGGTGGGAGAGCCTGGTAGGACGTGGCACCTTTGTACGAGCGTGTGAGTGTGACGCGGACTATTTGCTGCTGCTGGTGTTGAAATGCAAAATTGTCACCTGCTGGACAGACAACAAAAGCCGTTTACCAGCTCGCTGACACGCCGCGCCCGGCTGTCAGCCGGCATTTACTTAGCTGTGGGTGTAAACAACACTTTACGGATTATGGTGCTACTATGTGTCTGACGCTAGGATAATAACGACAGGAATAACAACGTTGAACAAATTGCATGAAGACGACGTTGCGGCGCGATGGATGGGCGAAGAAAAATATTAGAGCACATGTTTTGGTTGCACAAGCAAGAGGCGTGCAAGAGGGGAGAGGTCCCAAGTTGCTTGAATATATTTAATTTGCAGTAGCATTATGAAACTTGATGCCTTAAGAAAATCTTACGCGAAAAACCGACTTTAATTCTCATATAAAAATTTTAGATTATCGTTAATTTCTTCATNAAAGAGGCGTGCAAGAGGGGAGAGGTCCCAAGTTGCTTGAATATATTTAATTTGCAGTAGCGTTATGAAACTTGATGCCTTAAGAAAATCTTACGCGAAAACCCGACTTTAATTCTCATATAAAAATTTTAGATTATCGTTAATTTCTTCATGGTCCGATTATCGGATTTAAACCAAATTAATACGGGCTCACCTGTGGGGTAACACCTTTCCTCCAAAAAAAGAATTATAGAAATCAATAAAGTTTTGCGGTAACATACATAAAAAAAAATATAAAAAAAATAAAATAAAATAAAAAATCCGACGAATTGATAACCTTTCTCCTTTTTGTGAAGTTCCTTAAAACTGAAGGCGTAACTGTAAGCAAATCATAGCCATGTCAAGGTTGCATAGATATATTTTCGTAATTGGAGGCCTACGTTTAATTTGGATGCTACCAATGCTACATTTCTAGCGTATCAAATTTAAGAAAACTGCATGTGAATAGTATTGGCCAAGAAATTTGTACACCTGATGTGTCACAGCCTGCCGTCTCACTCTTTCCTCACGAAATAATGAAATGGACATATATTTCTGTTGCAAACATCCGTTATCTTGTGCACTTAACAGAAAACTTTAGAGAACCGTAGCAAATTTGCTAAGAACTCCATACGGTCTTAAGGAAATTTGGCACAAGAAAATTTCTTCACCATTTCCTTAGCGTTTTTTATATGGAGTTTTTGCCTTTCTTGATAGCTTTATTCTAACCTTAAGAGAGAATTCTAGCCTTAAAAAGTATTTTATAATTTTATCAATAATTTCCTACAGGATACAATTTTGTAATTAAAATCACGGTAAGATAATCAATTTCATGTCTCAGTTTCACTCGCACTCTTTTTAATTATATTTTTCTTGTCTGCTTTTTCAAGGAAGCCATATCTCTCACAGACACTGCCTCGTCATAATTGAAAATGTTTATTCTTTATGAAAGATAATGAATGCAAGAAAGTGAGATTACTTTCCTGGTATATAGTATATGTATTTGGTAAACATATGTATAAGCTTTGTGTTCTGGCAAAACATGTCGCACGTGTCATTGTAATTATATGGTGAAATGGCCTACAACCAGCTTCGCGGCTCAATTTTTACATAAACATAAAATACACTCAGCAGCCTAAAATTCAACCATATCCTTTGGAATTTGATGCTTTACTTGCATTCGTGAGACAATTGTTTCATCTAAGTTCAGGTGCAGAACCAATGACTTAGAAGTAGCCGCTTTTTGGTACAGTTTGAGTATCCCTACACCAATGCAACTAGAAAAAAGCTGTACTGGAAAATAAAAATCTGCTGGGAACATATCCTGGTATTCGGCTTATATAAGTGGTCGTTACTGATATGAAAATTGTTAAACTTTAAAGCTACCATCTGCCAGTGAATGTAGGTGCAAGCAGTGAATCAAAGCTCTTCATTTCAAAAGCCTTATACAGGGCTTCAAAATTAGATGCAACTTTTTAAGGTGCCCCAGAAATAACTCAGCCTAAAACGCTTAAGTTCTTATAGCGAGAATGAAGAGGAAGAAGCATGAGACGCAATGTAAATTCGTAATCAGTCTACTAAGTCTGCTACGTAATTCTAAAGTCTTCTGATTTCAATATGTATATATGGGTTTAGGCGACTAATAACACTTAGTGCCTAAATGTATGCTACACCCCATGCAACTGGTATCAAACCGAATATAAAGCACGTTTATATATACAAGCATGTGCACAAATTTCATATTAGAAATTATTTATGCACATGCACTTCTCAACTGCCGCAGAACAAAACCCAGTAAAGTAGTTGTAGTTATTTGCTGGCAACCCAAATCATGCTCAACAATCCCGTCCAGAGTTTTTTCAAACAGCAAAGACCAAAGCTCTACAAGCTGTCGGGGCTCTGTATAGCTTTCAGCATATAGAGGTGGTACAAAAGTTACCATTGGTCACAGCGCCTACCCACATTTTTGAACTTACATATCGACTGCTGAGTGAAAGATCGACCTATCTCGGCAGCCAGTTCAAAAACGCCCTATCTCAAAAAAATTTTTCAAGAACGCCCTATTTCAAAATTTTATTGAAAACACTCTATCTCAGAATTTGGATGAAGAACGCCCTATTTTTAGAATTCGATGCGTTTTCAAACTGGCTGTAGAGATAGGTCGATCTTCCACTCAGCAATCTATATGTAAATACAAAACCGTTGCACAACAAACACGCTTGAGGCATCCCCAAAAAACTGCTCCGGAGTTTTCTAAACGGCAAAGGCCACAGCGCTATAAGCCGTAGGAACTCTGCATGACTTACAACCACGCAGAGATAGTAACTGATGATTATCATTGGCCCCAGCGCCTATCCAAAACATTTTTGTGTAAATAGATTCAACCTGGTCCTTAGTAATTCAATATGTAAGGCGCTGTCTCATTAATTACACAGTGCGACAGGATAAAAAAATCACAAAATACACTCGAAACAAAACTTCGTGTAGGTTGTAGGTAGGGTCGAATACAACAGGAAGGTAGATTTCTTTTAGTTCCTGAACTCTCATTTGTTAATTTACAAAAAACGTTATATTCATACTTAATGCAGTTATGTATCTATTGCCAGCTTAACTATTTTTCAACTGATTTTCAAAACCAGACTTGTTTTGAAAAACGGTTTTATAGACCTTTAAAATGATGCATGACAATATATTGTTAGACCTAGCTTGGTGGGAGTTTTCATCGTGTGAAATTTGAAAACCCCCCTATTTTTGTCAATTGTTCCCCTGTTAAAAAAATTTCTATGACAGTCGTCAAATATGTATGTAGTACATGTCTAAACGTAGATTTATTTTCAAACAAGTTGATGCTTTATTCAATGAAATCGGATAAAACTGTCGCAGTTAGCAATTTCAGTAGAATTACGGCCTTGCATTTATATGCAGGATGTACCGGACTTTCGGATTTTTTGAGCAATACTGCTAAGGAATTCATCAATATTTACAAAAAAAATTGTTTTTTAATAAAGTTTCATGAAAATGGGCATGGCGCTGCCCACTTTTATCATATATGTATCTGAAGAACTACTCAACCGATCGAAAAACCACTCCCCCCCCCAAATATAGCTAGCGTTGAGTTTTCTGAAATTACCGTTAAGTGGGTGCAGCGCAAAGAGCATCGTTTTCTCGTCTACACCGGGACTCTCTGTTCCCTTACGATGAGATCAAGATAGCGGCATCAGATGAAGTTCGAACCAGAAGTAGACTCATGCGGATGTAATGGGAACTCGAGCTCGCTTTTTTGAGACCTTCTCCGGTCTACCAAAGGAATTTTCTTTACCTCGTGACTACATACTTTTCATACATTTGGCGCTGCTTTTCCTCTTAACTACCTAACCAGTAGTTTCGCCCGCTTATCTAAAGTTTATTTGCGTCGCATATTTTGCTGCTTGAAGCGATACACTTTCGAACTTCTAAAATTGCGAACCATAATCCGTTTATGCCGCCTATACAAAATAATAAAATACAATACCACGCCATCGACATAGCAATTTATAAACGCTTCAGCGCCTAAAAGTCATTCACTGTTTCCAAATGGCAAAGATTGTATGAAAAATTCGACGCAATAGTATTTATTAAAAAATTCACGCAATCTGTCAACTGCTTTTAGGCACTTTTTTGTTATACATATTTTTTCCAACAACAATTCACGTCATAACACGCNCCCCCCAAATATAGCTAGCGTTGAGTTTTCTGAAATTACCGTTAAGTGGGTGCAGCGCAAAGATCATCGTTTTCTCGTCTACACCGGGACTCTCTGTTCCCTTACGATGAGATCAAGATAGCGGCATCAGATGAAGTTCGAACCAGAAGTAGACTCATGCGGATGTAATGGGAACTCGAGCTCGCTTTTTTGAGACCTTCTCCGGTCTACCAAAGGAATTTTCTTTAGCTCGTGACTACATACTTTTCATACATTTCACGCTGCTTTTCCTCTTAACTACCTAACCAGTAGTTTCGCCCGCTTATCTAAAGTCTGCGAAAGTGTAAACGAAAAAAAAAAAATCCAATAGTTTATTTGCGTCGCATATTTTGCTGCTTGAAGCGATACACTTTCGAACTTCTAAAATTGTGAACCATAATCCGTTTATGCCGCCTATACAAAATAATAAAATACAATACCACGCCATCGACATAGCAATTTATAAACGCTTCAGCGCCTAAAAGTCATTCACTGTTTCCAAATGGCAAAGATTGTATGAAAAATTCGACGCAATAGTATTTATTAAAAAATTCACGCAATCTGTCAACTGCTTTTAGGCACTTTTTTGTTATACATATTTTTTCCAACAACAATTCACGTCATAACACGCCATCGCGCACTAAGAGTCACTCAATTTTATGCGACGCTTGAATCATAAAGCATTTCTCCATGTGGGCGGGGAGCCACCAGCATGCATATGGTTGATTGCCTGCATATTTATAGACTCACTAGCGTTGTGATAAGCTTCGCACAGCAATGGCGGAAGCGCAAACAACTCGCGCTAGAACTGTTAGCAAGAAAGCGCGCGAAATATTCAACGCAGAAAAAAACTAAAATAGAAACATCGCCATAGAATGAACAGTAGCCTGCCTACTACGCAGCACCACACACACACACACGCGCACTCATACACAAATCGTTGCATACAAACAGGCGCGCAAGCATACTTCACGCAAGTGTCAATACACTGCACTCAACTTGAGTCGTTTTGCCGAGAAGTGTAGGTACGCGAGTATTATTCGCCGTCTCGCCTGGCAGGTGGTCTCTGGCTACCAAAACAACACAGCGGGAGTAGCTGCTACCTCTATTCATAAGCCCATTAGTATGTATGTATATATGCTCACATACACACACAACACACACTCGAGCAAATGCTTGCAAATTTTCGGTAGTAAATTTCAAAAGAAACGAAATTCCAACGAGCAAACTAAAGTGATTTCTGAAGTTTGGCACTTTTTGCCATTTTGTCTGTCAACTTCGCTGCGTAGCTGTGTCACAGTGTATGTGCGCATATGTGAAGTCCTGTATGTGTGCGTGTTGTGCATAATTTCGCAGTAGAGCGACGCCTAGAAATCAATTTGGCAGGCAATTCTCGTTTTGAATATGCAAAAGGTGCCCAGCGAGGCGCTGCTGTCGATGTTAGCTGGCAGCTAAAGCACCATAAACCAACAACAAAAAAAGGTAGAAGACAATGTATGGATGTTTGTGAGCTCACATCATACAAATATATGTATGATGAATCTCGAGTTGGATATGCGTTTTGTGCTAGTTTATATAACACAAATGAATTTACTTTGCGCTGGCAGCGCATGTGTGTGTTTTGAATTCAAAATTGATTTCATACTCAAACACCCAGTTTAGGAAAAGCTACATTTTCTTGCTATTTAGTCACAAAAAAAAGAAGCTTGCTGTAGGCTTCCGCACGAAATGAATTTCTAATTATTTTATCCATCAGCAAAAAGTGTTGAGGTTTGATTTCTGATAAACTTGCATACACACATATATACATATGTACGAGTATAATTACACGCATGCACTTTGCACTTTTATTAGTTTAGACATTCCAAAGTGCAAGCAATTCCAGTTCGAGGCTTGGCATCTTTTAGTACACAATTCTCGAAAAACACGACCAGCAATTTAGGGAAGCGGCGAAGCTCATCAACAAATAATTGCTGCAAGCAGTTGTTGCTGATGCTGTTGAAAATTTTATGCTAGAAATTAAATTAAAAATTCACTCAATAGGCTCTGGGCTAACAAAACTAGGCCAACTAAGTTGCCAATGGTACTAAAAACATTAAAAATGCTTGCTGACTAAATTTCAATTATCTAGTGCAAATTACAATGTTTTTAAGCCGGAAAAAAATGTAATCAATATTTGTAGATTTAATAACTATTTACATTCTCTAAAATACTACCACCGCCATTTTATAACAATTGGCGCATAAAAGTATGCAACGCAACATTAACAAACGTTCACTACTTTGTGTACTTCTCAAATGATTAAAGTCAGCAATTATTAAAGTATTTAATAACTTGCTGACATCCTCAATCATCTAAAGCTCCAAAAGATGTTGCTTAGGAGCACCAGCGCCTCTAAAATTACCCGGTTTGACTCTAGATGACCATTCACTATTAGCCATATCCGCCTATAAATTTTTTTTTATATAATTTTTTTATTGTATTAATCGGATCTTGCTCTTCCACTAGTTAAAACATTGAAAGTTACTAGTGAACCCGTATGGTGCTAAAACGACAAGAATTAATTTAACTTATTAAACAAGTGACAACCCTGTTCAAAAACCTAGAAGAAATATTTCAAATATTAGTCAAGTCCACATTACTTTTCGAATGGGCGGCGACACTAATCAAAAATATTTTCAAACTAAAGCTTTCTTAAAACTGTTTCCTTTTGCACTCATATTTGAATTATTCATTGTACATTTATTATGTTTCTATTATTATTATCTAATTACCCGAATTCAAGTTGAATTTAATTTTTTAAACACGTGACAGCCCTTCTAAATGCGCTTCATAAATGAAACCTTTTCAAACTCGTTTCGATTGATACCTATCTTTTAATAGTTCTTATGACATTAAATTACTTTAATTGAATTTAATTTTTAGACAAGTGGCAACCCTCTTTAAACACTTCAAAAATATTCTATTTGATCAAGCTAAAGATTTCTTAATTGTCTTTGATACCCATATTTATTTTAATATTTCATATAATTTGTGTAGAATTTAATTAAATTCGTCTTCTCAATTAGGAGACAACTCGCTTCAAAATAATTTCAGAACGTTTTAGTTTAAATCTCTTTCATCCGACACCCATATTGTGAAACAAATTTCAATTACCTAATTGACAATCCTTCTACATGTAGTTAGGAAATAAAGCCTTGGCAAAACTATTTCGATTGATATGTATTAATACGGAAGTAACTGATTTAGATAACTTACTAAATAATTTCAATTAAATTTTTTAACAGGTGGACAATATTAAAAAAAAACAGATAAATGGACCCTCATTTTTGAAAATCAAAGGAACGGTGCAGATTTCATGACATTGACAAAAATGCCTTTGCTTTTTACATATATGTATATTGAACATAGACCTTTTTTTGGACTTTCATTTTTTTATTTCATTTGTATTTACGATTATAGGGTTAACAACACAAACAATTCTTTTTTATAAAGTATCACCTCTCTTAGCAAATATAGACTTGACTATAATGACATCTAAACTGCTTTGAATCTATTCCATTTTCATGCCTACTTTGAATAACTGTGGTGGATGCCAGAAGCCGGATTCCAGCATTCGCTATCGCTAATTTCGATCGCCAAAAATCTCTAACATGCAACATCCAGCTACATGCCCCCCATACTGGCAGATTTGGTTGATTACAAATTGCGTCTGCTACTTTTTAATCTTTTACACTTTTAGGCCCCACATCTTTTTACTCGAGAATTCTGTCCGCAAAAAAACTCCGGAAGCAGTGTCCGGAGGATGCATCAGACAAAATCGAGCCTACTTTGAAGTGCCATCAAATTATAACTTAAGAAACTTTAATTATATGCCAATTGAGAAGTGCATATGCCAAAAATTTCATAAATTTCATGAACAAAATTTTTGCACATGCAGCAGTGCATCGTATGCATTTGGGCGCTTGGGCGCTTGGTGTTAGTAGTCGCCTAAACATACATAATTGAGACCCGATATGTGTATGATTGTGGAATGTCCTTGCAGGTTATAGACCCCCAAGAGTACCTCAGCAAATGAGATAGCGATGTAAATCTTCGAGCAGCTATAATTGAAGTTTGTGAAGGTCGATTACCTTTTGTTTTCCTATCAAAGTTTGCCGCAGTATCAGTAACCGCTGCGATATTGATTTTCCCATGCTTACGGAACAAATAATACTCTCTTCATTAGATTTTATCATACCCGATTTTATTTATTCTTTCCAAACCTAATGAGAACTGATATGATTTGATTTGATCTCTTCTTCTTGCTCTAATATGATATGACCTATTACCTGACGGACTTGACATTTTCTCATAATCGTGTCAAACTTGCCTATTTTTGACCAGATCTGTACGGGTAGTTCCGGGAATTATATCAGACCTTCATATGGCTCCCTCACTGCCCGTAACCAAGTGATACCTGCTTCTCAGAAGAAAAATAGCTTTTATTTATATTCTTATCCCAACGAAAGAAGTATTCATCTGGCAACCCCACACGCTATGGTTCAAGCATTCAGTAAACCATAAAAACTGCAGCGCCAACTTGAACTGCCAATAAGTGAACTTTAAATAGCCACAGGCGAAGACAACAAAAGTACAAACAAACAAGTAAATAACGGTGGTGGTCAAAAGCAAAAGCAATAAAGGCAACAGCAGAACAAAAAAAAAAAACAAAGGCAAAGCCACGTTACGACAAGCAACAAAATGGAGCATTGACGACAACATCCATCGATGACGCCAGCAAGAAAATCAAAAAAGCGTTGAACAGCGTGACGATAGCGATAATTACTAGACAGGCAAGGAGAGAGAGGTAGAAGCAAGGCAGGAGATGTTTGTTAGGTGTAGGATGATGCAATAGTAGCGGAAGAAAATTGGGAGAGGAGCTTTGTATGTGTGTCATTTTGGCGTTTGGCTAACTGTCTGTTTTGACTCAACGAGCGGAATGCGAGCGAAAATGTGCGCGAGTGTGCTTGAAGTGGGTGGTGGTGTAGGTGGAGTGGCGCTGGCTGAATGCGCAGGAAGTGTGATAATTACGTATGACTGTTGAACGCTGATGCACATCCTGGCAGTAGCAGCAGCAGTTGCTGCCATAGTAACCCCAGCGACAACAAAAGCACCAGCAAAAACGAATACACATCTGCGGTTGCTGCCGCCTCCTCTGTCGTCATCTGTACCCTCCGTATCGGCAGCAGCACGAACAGCGCAGCAGCGTCTCCATTTCCGATGGCATAGTAATCAGTCGACACTCGGTAGTCGTCTGTCGTCTGCTCTTTGGCTTGCGGCGCTGGCAGCAATGTAGCAAAAAATTTAATTATGCCCGCTCGCTCGATTTGCAAGAAATGCAATTTTCCGCAAAACGCAAAACGCGCTGGAGGCGGACAACGGCAGCAAGTCGTTGATAGTCGTTGGAACAGGGAGTAGTGTGGAAAGGAAATGCAGCAAAGCCGCAACCGGCAGAAAATCAATTCGAATTCTTGCCTTTGGCTCTGTCTGTGCGCCGCCGATGCTGAATAAACTGTCTCATAAGTGACTACGCCTGCGTGTGTGGGTGTGTATGTGTGTATGTGAGCTACTGTTCACAGCATGTCATGTGGCAATGTGGCAAGATTACAACATTGATGTTGCCATTTATTATATTACTGACACGTATGCATGTGTGTTGGAGTGACTGTGTGCGAATGTGGCGGTTCGTTAGGTTAGTCAGGTTACAGCCGTCACTTGCCGCTTGCGTTGGTGAGAAATCTTCAACTACCAGCCACCATTTACATGCATAATTATGTATGTATGTATGTGACAGGGTATTTATAGTCTTTCATCCGCCACACCAACAACAACATCAGCAACTTTTGCGCTCTGCGGTTGTTCGACTTCAACGTTGGCCTGAATAAATCAGGACTCTGAGCCAATTGAGTTGTCTGTGTGGCAATGCGCGCGACTTGCTTGCTAGCGTGGCGTGTTGATCCATTGCATATGCAGACGTCAGGCAGGAAGCGGTGGCAAGTAGGCATGATGTATGTGCATAAATATGGTGTGTGTGTGAACGTATTTGGCTGTATGCATATGCATGTAGGAACAAAAAAAAAAACATTTTTGATTTTCCTCCTTCGGATTGCCGTGTCGTTCTGGCTATGCGTCAGTTTTCACACAATTCGGACCACAGTGGCGTGTAATAAAATAGCATAATGCAACTAATACTGCAAAAAACAATAACAGTTGATTAAATTTTTTTTAATAAACTCCAAGGTCTCACCACAAAGGCAATGCAACCGGACGCACTATCGCAACTTTTTGCACTTCAAATAGCGTAACTAATTGATTCCCATAATCAGGCCTAGGCGACACCCGAGCACCATTATGGTTGCGTCACGATGTCGACGGCCCAGGCCTTCTAATAACCCACGAGCCTGTCCTCATCGGAACGCAACCGATTGAATTTGTCCGGTCCGGTCTAATCAAGTGTGGTTTGAACTCATTTGATCTCTTCTAATGTGTTCAGATCTAATTTGAGCTCTCGCCTCATCTGGCACAGTATAGTATTGGATTTCACGCGGTCTTGCCGAACCGTGCCTGTTCTGGTCTAATTGAGTCTATATAGCGTGATCTAATCGCATCTGGTCATGTCTGCTGTGATCTTGTTAGGTGTACTCTGGATTACTCTATTCGTATTTTTTATTTCGGTCTGATCTGAGCTCATTTCAATTGGCCTGGTTTCTCACGGTATATATCGAGACCTAACCGCGGAAAAAGCCTACTAGGCATTTTCATCAAAAAATTTTTATTTGATCTAAAATCATATGATCTCATCTATTTTTCGCAACTCCATTTCATTTAAACTAAAAACGAGGATCTAGACTGCTAGGCGTATTACATATGATCTCAACTCATCACATCACATGGATCTTAAATGAACTTCACAAAGGGCCTCACGATTTTCAGTGCAAATACTTGAGCTTGAACTCACTTCAACAATAATTTAGTGAGGTCTAAAAGTGACTCTCTTCTCTTCACTACAATTACTGCCAACAACACTGTCTCATCAGCGCTAAACTTCTTCAAAGGCAAGTACGTAAATTTCTCGAAAGTCTCAACCTTTGTGACAAGCACAATAATGAAACTTCTCGTGAGTGCCACTAAACCGCCACCCGTCGCATACGCAACCAATAAATAGCGCAAACGTTCTTAGCCAAATCAAGTTTAAGCGAAACTTTCCGGCAAACTTTGCACCGATGGCATTTTCAGCTCGAATTTCGTAAATTGAGCGAAAGTTTTGTTTGTGGTCAAATGGTATTGCTGCACGCGCTGCCAATAGTTGCCACAGTGACTGAGTACCGCATACGACCGCGCATGTTTGCATGTCTGTGTGTACTATTGTAGCCGTTATTGACTTAAATCCTCGACTCAATGCGACTCACCGCACGCGTATGGGGATCTATTAGAAATAAAACGAGCGCATTGTCACTGCGGACGTACAGCGAAAACTTTCAAATTGGAAAATTTTGACAGATTTGTGGTGGAAAGGTTTAAGAAATGCCATCAACTAACTAACTGTGCCTGCAAAGCTTACGGGCGGCTTAAGTGCAAACATACATACAGGTTGGCTCCACTGTAAGGGCTGCTACATGCATGTGTACATATGTACATGTGTAGGTGGCAAGCATGCATTTGGTGGCGTGTGCGAGTGCTTGCGTGTGCCGTTATTAGAGCGAGTTGCAAGTGCAGCATTGTGCTTTTGGTGAAAGTTTAGTTGTTGTTATTGTTGTATGTGTGCACGAAAATCTTGGAGTTTAATGCTACGAGGCTGGAGTTTAAAGATTAACTTTGCTTAAGGGATCACACCACCCTAACTTCCGAAAAAAAGTAGTTAAAAAATACATTTTTTTTTTATTATTTCACATTATAAAAAAAAAATTTTTTGACTAATTGCCAAAAAATTTTAATTGCTATAAAATGGCGCAGTCATCAATTAGCTCCCTCTTTTCAAGGTCGTCTGATAACTACTAAAAAGTGTGTATGTTATTATTTAAGAAAAATTTAAGTTGGCACTATATAGGGGAAAAATAAAAAAAAATCTGCAAAACGAAAATGTTTAGTTAATCAAAGTCGGATATCGAATCACCACGTAGAGCTGTAACCAATTTTATAAAGAATTTGTGGTAAAAATCTGAGCCTAATCGGTCCAGTAGATCTTGAGATATCGTGTACACGATTCTGAAAAAAGCCCATTCGCAGAAAAAATTTACCGCCTTTCTTCCACGCCCACTTCAAGCTGCTGTAACTTTTGAAGTATTTTGAATTTCGGAATGGGGAAATGCTTAAAATAATTTTGTGCCACCTTGTATAAGTGTATGTAAGATTTTTTTAAATTTTATTTTAAATTTTAAATTTGACACTTTTTTTTGTTCAACTCCTTAAAGGGCTTTTTGCAGCTCTCCAGAAAAATCACAAGAAATATTTTTCATTAGTTTTGTTGGTTGAAAAGTACCTTGTTTCTGATTAAAATTTTCTTGAAGAAATAAATATTCTAGCATTTTTTTTCTTGAGAGCTGCAAACTGATTTCAGAAATTTTGATAGAAGAAAATTTCTTTTCCTTTTCTTGTGCGAAACAAGAAACACAAAATTACGAAAAATTAAAAAAATCGTTTTTTAATTTTTCCACATTTTTCGTTAAAAAGTGTTGTATAATTTTAATGTTTTGAAACGTTAAATAATTTAAATTTTTTTAAGATCTAACTAAATAATGCAAAATAGCATAAAAATGTATACAGTGAGCGTAAAAACATGCACTTATGTAAATATCAAAATAATTGTGAAAAATTCAAACACATTTTTTTTTCATTTTCCACACTTTTAGTAATTTTTTTTTTATTATTACATTTTTTTAACTGTTATTTTGATAATTTTCTTCCTAACATCATTGCTCTTTACTCCATACATAATATGGCTTAAAAAATTGAATCTCTCCATTTTGTTTTAACACTTGATTTATTTATTTAGTTGAAATTTATTTTCCACTTCTCGAAAAAATTTAACTTTGTATTACTTACTCCACCGATTTTTATTACTTTCTGCAATATACTTATATGAATACAAAATTTTGTTACCTTTCTAAAGCCGCCTCAGCATATTTTGTGCCCACTCTTTTCACTTATAAAATGCCATACACAATTTTTTGTTATGAATACGCGACTAAATATGTTGTAAGAAAACCTCTGCAAATCCTTTGCATGTATGCGAAAAATATTGAGCGTCACTTTTGCTAAATATGTATTTATGCGTATCCAGCACGGACGCAAACACACGCTCTTATACAGAAGAAGTGTAAAAGTGAAAATGCAGAAATAAATAAAAATACAAAAAAAAAACGAGTAAAAATAGCTGTGGAAACATGCGAGCTACATACTGTATCCTACAGCCTTAAAAAATGGCCAATAAAAGTCAACTACAGTGAAAGCTTACAAGCGTGTTTATGTGTATGTAAGTACGCTTTATGGATTTGCGTCCACGTATAAGCAAATTTATCGGAGAATTTTTTTTTTTACTTTTTTATAGGTGTTTATGTGTGAAAATATGATTACTTACATATATATTTTTCCGTTAAATGTTACCTGCTTTTCGACATTATCTAGAAATAAGCCATTGTTGATTCAAAAGCGCCAATAAGCCGGCTTTTCATCGCCAGCCCAAAAAGTATCCATTATGAATGAAGATTTTAATCTGTCCCGCAAATGCGTTTAATTGTCGAGATACATAATTGGATCATAAATTTTCATGTACCTACTTCATTTAATTGCCGGTCGCTTTACCAACCCACTATCGCTCCATAGCTCAGGCTCTTTCTCTTTCTCTCACTCTTCTCAGCCTCCAGCAACAATCCGACAAATACCTAAGTGCGCATTAAACTAACAACGCATATTTTACCACTAAACTCGAATATGTTTTTCGAAATGTGAAAAGTTTTAGACTAACTTTTCGGCACTCACTCATTCTCGCTCCCATACGCACAGCCACAAGCACAGGTTGCCATCTATGTACTCATTCATTCAGTCATTCGTAGCGTACTCGTCGTACTCGTGGCTGACTCGACGTTGTCACTTTGCGTGCACTTTTCATGCTCCTTAACGTTGTTGCCGCCACTTTTTCGGCCTTCGTTGTTGCTGATATTGCTGCTGTTGTTGTTGATGAAACGAATATAAATATAGTTGGAAAGTAAAGGTTTCAAAAAAGTTCACAACCAGATTTACATAGTCAACGCGACGAGTGTAGTGAAGCGGTGAAGCGAAGTAAGGCTTATGGAAGAATGAGAAAGCGAGAGTGTCTATGAATGTGAAATGAAGCGCAGTGCGACGTTGACGGTCGCCAAAAGTCTAGTGAACTACAAGTATTATACGTGTTTGTGTGTGTGTGCGTGTGTCTCATTTAGCTGTGCGACCGCAAACGACTTGCGGAAATGTTAAAATGTGTGTGGTTTTTCTCTAGCTTTTCTTTTTGTTTTCCAATGTGCGTCATTTAAATTCAAATTAAAATTTTCACCATAAATAGTTATATAAGCGGGTGTTTAATTTAACTTTTTGCCATCAAACGCTCAGCGCTCGCATACGCACGCTCACACACACACACACACAGCAGTGCACACAAATACATCTCCTACAAGAGGTTTGACATAAAATATTGCCACAAACCGCTATGTCAAAATTAAATGTTCCTCAGCTGCACATTAAATTGCTGATCCTAAAAGTATGCTACGCTCATATGTTGTCTATATACATAATTATTCGAGCATGAACGTTGACTTTGTTTGAAGTACTTTTAGGGTTAACATACTTTTAGGTGGCGGCTGTAAGTAATTAAATGCTTGAACAACACTTGCTTGAAGCTCATGAATATTTTATTGGAAAATAAATTGGAAAAATTTTATATATCAATTTTATGTTAAAAGCGATAGGATAGAAAATTTTTCGATACGGTATATCGTGATTGCGTGAAGGTTTTAGTTAGTTTAAATAAATTATTACGCTTTATAGGCATAGCATGACTTATTTACTTATTTGTCAAAAAGTATGAATTTTTGGTGCTCAAGAAAACTGAATTACCGACTTACCCTGGGATTCAGTACGCAGTCTCTAGTCACTTATAGTGATTTTTCGTGGTGAGCATCGATTTTTAAGACTATTTGATATTCAGTAAGCTGTCTCAAGTCTCTAGTCTCAAAAAAGTCACTAATTTGTCAGCTAACTCTCAGCTGGTCACAAGAAGAAAAATAAGGAGTAAAAGATTTAATATTTCTATTTTATTTGGAAAAAAAGCGAAAATGAAACAAGGAAATATTTGTTCAACAACAATTTCATTAGGTAACGAACCAAAATTTGAAAAAAAATTTTATTTTGTTTTTATATAAAATTTAAAGATTATTAGAGATGGAAATTTTGCTTAAAATTGTTTACACTAGTCTACAAGTAATCCAACCTGTAGCATTTGCCCATCATTCCCTATGTAAAATTTTCCGCTGATTCTGTAATTTTGTAAACTTGTGTTGTCAATGAATTCTAGTGATACACAATTGCAAGAATGTACGGACTTTGTGTTGAAAAATTTGAGAAATAATTTTTTCCTCATAGCTTTTGCTTCCATCATGGACCACAATTCGATATTTCGATTTATTTTCGCGCTCCTTGAAAAATAAAAATCTACTCCAAAACGAGCTACAGGGCCGCACAAGCTGACATCGATAAATCTAAATTGTAAAAAATTTATTTGCATCTTGTATTGCATACATTTAGGCGCACTGGCTGCTGATATGTGTAAATCAAAGAGTGGCATGCGAAGGCCGCACATTTACTCTCTCAAGTCAGTCTCTGTGTGTGCGCGCGTGTGTAGATACATATGTGTGTGGTATACACTCTTAGCACGTCGCCATCCGCACGTGCGTATCCTTTCAATTTCTTCGATTTTCAAAGCACTGAAATGAATAAATAAGTCAGGTTTTTACATATGCACGCGTGCGCAACCAACATACACACACACACGCGCGCTCTATTTACATGCAACGGCTTTGGAGCATTCGATATAATTTATTTCTATTTCTGCTGCCTTTTGCTAAGTCGCAGGTTTTTTTTTCTGAATTTATTTTATTTATTTATTTATTTCTCACTGCACTGCTGCTCGATGCTGGTTGCTGCCTGCTGCCTGCTGTTTGCTCTTCACTCTTGCATTGCAATATCGAAATTGTGAATTTAATGTGAAACTAATACCTTGTGTGTGTGTCGCGTGAAAGGATTGAGAGGAAATCGAATGTGATTTGGGTTGTTTGAATTTAAACTAAACTCCGGCATTAATAATTAAGCTTTGAATTTCTCAGCGTCGGCACGTGCTTTAAATTGACTTCAATGCCGCTGCCCTTTCCGTCCGGTTGCACATTTCGCACGGATTCACATGTTTGTAGTATGTAGTTGCTGCGATCGCTGCGAAAATGTGAAATTAAACGCTTACTTGTCTTTGATGGCGACGTGCGCTGCAAAATCAATGAGCGTGTGCGGCACGCGTGTTTGAATGCTGGGAATGCATCAATGGCTTAACTGCGCGCACACTTACACATATGTTTCATACTACATGCATACATATGTATGTATTTGTGTATGCGCTTTTACCCGCCAGTCAATCAATTTACTTTGGTTTAATTGCGCGCGCGCGATTCGCTCTTTGAGGCATTCAATCTTAATCAAGCGCGCGCCTCAGGCGCATTTGCATTGACTTGCTTTTGTATGTGTGAGTGCACAAAGTAGCTAATTACTTACATTCTCTAGCTTTTAGTGCATTCTTTCAGCACAAATCTTTGACGTGTAGCATACGAAATTGGCTTTAAGTGCATGCCAAGCGCGAAAAAAAAATCTAGGAAAGGTATTAGGGGAGTTAAATGAAAGAAAGTGAAGTCTGAGTAAGAGCAGAAGCACGCTTTTAGGCGCAGCAGCTTTTTAACGGAAAATCTCGCCATTTTTTCGTTTAGCCAGTCAACTTTTCACAAATGATTTAATAAAGTCCATGTGCTTGGATTGGGGTAAAAACGAAATGACAGCCGAATATTACTTTAGCATTAATTCTGCATACTTTTGGGCTCTCCAAGTAAAATGTATAGTTTTAATTGTAGGCCACATTTCATTTGATGAAAAAATGTTAAACATAAATTTTCGGTTATTGAAAAACTGGAAATAAATTTTTTGGAATTTCAAAACAGGACATAACTCTTCTGTTTATTTCCAAACTGGCTATAATTTTTTGGTCATTCAAAATGTAGAAATAAGGGATTGGCATTCTAAAAAAGATTATTTATAAACTAATTTGCATTGCAATGCACCTTTAAATAGTCTTTAAAATGCCGAAGTTCATATTCACTTACCACCGCCAGTTGTATGGCTACTTTTTAAAGTGCCATAAATGTAAGTCACAATTTTTTTAGAACGACCAAAAGTACTTCCAAATTAAAATTTCCAACACTTAATGTTGTTTTCAACTATTTTTGAACAGCTTTTGAATGGACAAAAATTATGTTCAGTTTTTAAGTGACTAAAACTTAGTGTCCACTTTATAAATTATAAAAATTTATGTTCAGGTTTTTTTAGCTACCAACAATTTTGAACAGTTTTTAAAATGGCTGAATGTTAAGTACGGTCTTTGAATTACCAACACTTAATATACACTTTTTAAATTATAAAAACTAATGCACTGTTTTTTTAACTACCAACAGTTTCGGAACAGTTTTCAAAATGGCTAAAAGTTATGTTCAGTTTTTAAATGGACATAGCTTAATGTCATGTTTTTTAACTACAAGTTTTTAAATAAAAATTTATGGCCGGCTGTAAATTGCCAGAAAAAGCTATTTTTTAAGTTTCAATAATTTATGTCCCGTTTTTTGAGATATGTATCAAATTTTCGTCTTGTTTCTTAATTGCCAGAAATTTTTGATTAGTTTTTAAAATGGCCAAATATTTATGTTCAGTTTTTGAGTGAAAAAAATGTATTTCAGTTTCTAAATGGCCAATATTTATATTTAACTGTCCTGTTTTTTAACTACCAACAGTTTTTGAAAATTGTTAAAAATGTCCATGTTCAGGTTTTGAGTAGAAAAAAATTGTATTCAAGTTTCTAAATGGCCAAAATTTATATCCAACTTTTATATTGTCAAAAAGTTGTGTGTTATTTTTAAATTTTCAAAAATGAATATCTAGTTTTTAGGTTTTCAAAAAATGTGTCTTGTTTTTAAATTTTCAAAATTGTTGCTTAATTTTTAAAAGTCCAAAAATGTATGTCCAGTTTTTACTTTAAGATGTAAAAGTATTTCGTTCACAGCTACATCGGTTTCTCCTCACTATTCAATTCCTTTACAAAGTACAAAAAACTCAATTTTTAAATCCGCCTTTTATAATATTTTTTTTTTCAGGAAAAACTTGTATCACCCAAAATACTCGTACTTGGCAAATAAGTGTTTTTCTTCGTCGCAAAATATCTACAAAATTCATATCCAAAGAGGATTTTTATTTGCCTTCAAATGCTTGCTGCAACAGATAATACCTCAATAATACCGCCCTCTGTCTACGCACATAACGCTGGTAAGTGAACAGACCCATAAATATTTTTAGCACCCGTATGACGTTTAATATCTTTATCTGTATACATATAGGCACATACATAAGTAGTTATGTGTGTGCATTCCACCAATAAGAAAATTTACTGCACTGGCTCATATAATTCTCAATGGCTTGTACAAGCAATTTCTTTCATTTATTATTATTATTCTTAGCTGTGCTTGTGGTTATTTTACTTTTTTTACTGTTTTCCCCTCAAGAACTTTTAAGTTCTTCCTCCCATTATTTTACCTGCGTTCAGTAAGCCAGTCTGCTCCTTTAATAGCGGAACATAATAATCAGTTTTATGATCAGTTTAAATTTAATTCAGTGTTTTCCCGCTGAGAGGGCGAGCAAAAGTAGGCAATAATAACTGGGTGAGACTTCGTCGAACAGATCGCTTTTTTCCGCTATGTCGAAAAATCTTATTTTCATAAAGTTTATTAAATTTTCGCAGACCCCGAAGTCATTTGATAACCTACTTTTTCCTAAATTAATTTTCAAAGAAGCCCCTATCAAATTTTTTAAATGCGAATAAAAAGCAAACTAAAAAATTTTTCAAAAGACGCCTTTTGGAACCATTTACAAGATATTTCCAAAAAAAATAATCCGTTTCACGAATTCTCAGCCAACTTTCAAACAACATGAGTACTCAATATGAGTACTGCAATCAACGTTTAGTGCGAAACTCAGCGTGGTAAGAGTTAGATTAGGTAATATAAGCTGTTTGGACGATTTTAATGCCTAAAAGTATACTATCAAATCATACCAGACCATAAAAGCGACGTGTCACTGTACACATTTTTTTAGGCCAAAGTTCATTTATTTAAATTTTTCATCACTTCCCGCTCACAAAAATAAAACCAAAGGATATTTTTGGTTCACATTTTCGCATTTCTACCAAACGTATTTGTCGTTCTTGCATAGAGCTTTTAAAAGTTGTTTAGGCAGCCAACTGTGCTTTAAAGCAGAAGGAAAGGTTTATAAAAGCTCAGCCCGCTACCAAAGCAGTACCGATCGCCGCTCTAAAAGACGTTCATGGGGTAAATAAAAGCTCTCTCCACTCATTATTGTTTTAAAGCGGTGGTGGGCAAAGCTTGCCCGCGGGCAAATCTTTTTCAAGCTTTCTACACTAAATATATGCAAAGCTTGAAAGAGCTTTTCCCCGCGGGCACGCTGATTGCCACCACCGTTTTAAAGCAGTGACGATCAAAGAGAGCTTTTATCCCATGCACATTAATACAAAATGTATACAAAGCTTAGAACAGCTTTGTCCGCGGGCTCTGTTTTGAGCATAACTGCTTTAGCGCAGTGACGATCGCAGAGAGCTTTTAAGTACATAAAGTCTTTTCAAAGCATAAAAAGCTTTAAAAAGCTCAGACGTGCCCAAAAAAAATGCCTACTCTGTCTCAGCACAACTCAATTACTCGTCGCGTTTTTTGATTTACTAATCCCAACGGTTAAAAAATGGTAGGAAAATCTCGATTTTTTTGCATCAGCGGTCATCTGAGTGCACCACAGGTGCGGTTACTTTTAACAGTATGCAATTATTTTTTATCTCATAACATCGCTTAGCTCTGCATCTTTTATTGCTTTCACTTGCCCAGCTCTACCAATTCTTCCACTATCAAATATTAATTTTTCAACCATAACATATTCCAAAGTCACTGCTGCTTTTATTCTTCTTCCTACTCGATTGTTTTTTCATTTCCATTTATTTTTTCGCTTTGAAAATCCCAAGTCCCATCTTTTTTATGTACCTTCGCGCGCATATTTACGAGCTCAAGCCCAAGTCGTACGCTTCAGTGGCCGATTTGACCATTAAAAAGTCATGGAGCGACAGCTAAAATGGTGGTTTAGTAGCAGCTAGTGGCTAGAAAGCTGTGAACAAAATGGCCAGCAGAGCCAGCGAGCTCAACTTTTGGTTGCGTTGCAGACTTTTTAATATTTGTGGATATATGTATGTGTTCATGTATACACAAGTACATACATACATACATACATATGTGCGCTTTTTTTAATCGCTTTATTTCTGGCTTCCTTTTCTTTTGGTGCTAACAAATTTCGCACTTTTATTCCTTTTGCATTCAAAAAGGAAATTCGGTGCATTTTTTATTAGTTGCTAGTAGCAACAGTTGTTGGAAAATATTGCACACATATTGCATACATATGTACATGCAGTTCAGATTCGGCCATTAGCACCTCGAAGCCCATTTAAGTTATTTACTTCTTGCATAGAATTTTTAAAAAATAATGTATGTCATAAGAAAATTTAATTTAAAATTTAAGAGCATAAACGGCTGCTTTAAAAATAAAGCTGTAAAATTTTTACGGCCAGTAAAAACTATAAGAGTTAAAAAAAGCTGTGCTGATTTTAGGAGCTCAATCTATTTTCCTTGCCAGTACCAATCAAAAGCTGACTAGGGATGGCACCGACCCGTTGAAAATAAGAAAAGCTGCAGATTCCAAAAACCAAGCCTCAATCGCTATTGCAACTTTTCTCAGAATGACACTTCGTAAAAATTGGCCAAAATTTTCTTGGCTGGAGAATTGAGGGGTTCAGAGCTTGAAATAATTGAAGCAATGTTAATAACTGTAGAGCAGCGTTGGGCAGAGAGGGCTTTTACTCTGCTCGCGCCTATACAAAATGTATAGAAAGCTTAAAAGAGCTTTGCCCGCGGGCAAGGCAGTTCCCATCAGTGCTGTAGAGTCACATTTTCCTATTAAAGAAAAGTTCACTTAAATGAAAATTTGCATACTTTTAGGCACTACCTACAGCTTTGAAGGTGGTTTGAAAGTGATAAGAAAGATAAGGAAAAGTCAACTTCTATAGCGCTTTTCTGAGCTAAAAAAGCTTTATTTCTGTTATTAACAAAGACAATTTTTTCAAAGATCCTCTCTTTTTGTGGTTTATAATTTTCTCACGACTTAAAACACTTTTTGCCCTTATTCATTAAAAATAAAGTAGGTTTAAAGAGCGTTATAAATTGACGTTTTCATACATTTTTCAATTTATAAACATTTTATAAGGCTACTTTATTTTTTATGAATAAGGCAATTTTACTTGTTCTTTAAAATTTTAACCGAGTGTCCATATTTCGGGCTTTTATATTATAAATATTAGTGAAACCTAATGATTTGAGATTTTCGGCATTTTTTGGGATTGTTTGACGGAACCTTCCTAAATTTTTCCAACAGCTTTCCGCGATTTTTTTTTTAATTTTTCAGGACCTTTTTGATTTTTTTTTTTTATAAATATAAAAACTAATATTTCGTGATTTTCGGCATTTTTTGGGTTTGTTCGATGGAACCTTTCAGAATTTTTTCAGCAGTTTTCGAGATTTTTTTTTTTTTTCAGGATCTTTTCGATTTTTTATTTTTTTTTAAATATAAAAACTAAGATTTCGTAATTTTCGGTATTTTTTGGGATTATTCGACAGAACCTTTCTGAATTTTTTCAGCACTTTTCGAGATTTTTTTTTTTAAGTTTTCACCTTTTTGAATTTATTTTTTTATAAATATAAAAACTAATATTTCGTGATTTTCGGCATTTTAGGCCTTTTTTGGATTGTTCGACGGAAGCTTTCTGAATTTTTTCAGCACTTTCCGCGATTTTTTACAAATTTTTCAGAACCTTTTTGAATTCTGTTATAAATATAAAAATTAATATTTCGTGATTTTCGGCATTTAGGCATTTTTTGATGGAACCTTTCAGAATTTTTTCAGCACTTTTCGAGATTTTTTTTTTTAATTTTTTTATAAATATAAAAACTAATATTTCGTGATTTTTAGCCTTTTTTGGATTGTTCGACGGAACCTTTCTGAATTTTTTCAGCAGCTTTCCGCGATTTTTTTTTAATTTTTCAGGACCTTTTTGAATTTTTTCGATGATTTTTAGAATTCTTCTGCATTTTACGAAACATTTCGTGATTTTACGGGATAAATTAAGATTTTTCGTGACCACTTGTGCTTCATATGATTTTTTTGTTATTTTTCGTGGTTCAACTGTGGATTTTAATCTTAACTTAATGGTTTATCAATACTTTTGTATAGTTTTAGAAAGAAATTGCAATACTTTTTCGCTTTATTTTTTGGGCATAGATAATATATTCGTGATTTCTTGGGTTATTTGGTGTTTTTTTTTTAGTTTACAGATATGCTAAAGATTTTTTTATCTATTTGGCATTTTTCCTAATTTTAGTAGACAAGTTTGCCTTCATTTTTTTTATTAATTTCTTCTGAATCTTTGTGGAAACTTTCAGAATCTTTCCTTTTTATTGCTAAGTGTTCGGGACTCCTTGTGATTTATTACGCTCAACCTACAAGTAAGAAACATTAAATGATTAAAAAGTTGGTATTTGCGTATAATTTATTGGTTACTCTCAGCTCTTTTTGACCATTTTCACATCCAATCTAACGATGCGCGCTTGTTTCTTTTTTCTATTTCTTTAATGAACCTGAATTTTCACTGCTGCCTTCCCTGCTTCCTGCCGACCGCATATCACATGTCATCACGTGACTACAGCTTGCGGTCATCACCAAATTCTCACTAGCTCCCCTCACATTCTCTTGCGCACTCACATTCACCGTTTGCTCTTTATCTCTGCTACTCTTCTTCTTCATTTGGCTCGCACTCTCCTCTGCTGCGCAAATGCATAAAGGCGCCGACGACTTCAGTCGCTTTGTTCTCGCCTCCGTGACTTCCTTCTTCTTCTCTTCACTTTTGCTTCCTCGCTGTTTAATAATACACCTCATTGAAGTGCTAAGCGCCAGCGTCCTCGAAAGCTGTGCATAGAAGCCGAATTTCGTCTCGAGCGCCATATCGATGAAGAACCGCTGAAAGTCCAAGCGCCGCATCCGTCGATGGCCCAACGCATAGTAGACTGTGTTGCAATTCTCAAAGCGATACGTCATCATGACCGGATAAAATTTCGGCAGCAAATGCGAGACGTGCACCTTGAAGTTGACTTGCGCCATCGCCAGTGGACTGCAGTGCTCCAAATCGCATTGTGGCTGTCGCGTGAAGAGCGCACTCAGGCAATAGCTGCGTCCCTGTGACTCCTCACACACCGCATTTTTCTCCAATCGCACCAAGTACTGGGTGTTCGGTGTAAGGCGCCATAAGCTGAGGTAATCGTAGACCAACTGCACGACCCGATGCAACGATCGAACCTCGTCGATGCGCAGCCAGTCTATGCGTTTTCGCACATTCGATTTGGTGACTGCACGCACGCTGCTCCGGCGCTCTTTCGCCGAAGTTGAGGCGCCGTAAGCCTCCAAAGCGGCGATTTGTGCAAGCTGCAGGCGATTGTTGGTGTTGGGCCGTTGCTCGCATTCGCGGGGGAACTTGTAGAGAAAGCACTCCGACGGGTCGGATAGTATCCAGGCGACCGCCTCATCGATGGCCTTACTCACAGTCACTCTGGCGATGGCGCTTGCAGCCGCGTGCTGTTTGCATTGAATTTCCTCTGTGGTGGCGGTGGGGCCATCCCTGGAAGACGCAAGCGGCTGCATCTGGCGCTGTGTGCATGCGTTGGATTCCAGGAAGCCTCTTTGTGGAAGCTGGGTAGAATGCTTAAAATTTTGCAGTTCAGAGGAACAGTTTTTTCCCGAAAAGAAAACAATTAAATTGAAGAAATTACATTGCGGAGAAATTTTACATTTATTATGTCACTGTCAAAAGGAGTGAACAAGTTTTGTGAATGTCAACCCAGTGAGATAAAAAGTAGGTGCCGCGTAGACTTTAATAATTCTTTCGAAAGCTTTTTTAATTTTACATTTAGTACTTTTGCGACTCGAGCCTGTAACTGAAATCATACCATCTAACGCTTCCGAAGTTTCAGACAGGGCATCCGTAGCTCATTTTTCGTGCATCTATTTATATATAGATAATGCGCTTGGAGTTCAAATGTAATGCTGTTAAAATTACAGTTCTTGACAAAGATATGTAAAACTAGTTCGTTCCGGTAGCATCCACTCGTTTGAATATGTCTTAATGGTTCGTCGTGGTAGGTCGTTTTGTCATTAAGCTGGAGGTCCGACGAACCTGAATTGCATAGAAGAGAAAGTGCTCTTTTTTTAGGCGACCGTCTATAACTTAAGGTCGCATTGTGTTACAGATGTGCCTCCATAGCGACTATATTTTATACACAAGAAATCTCTTTTTCGTAATTTCGTGTCTTTGAAGTGTGACTAAAACAGCAAAAATAAGATTTTAACAGAAACTTTGTCACTCTCTTTCTCACCCAGTCTTTCCTTCTCACACTATCCACATTCCCTATTATAAGAAAATAAATTATAATGCCAGAAAGGTTCGATTTAATAAAACTTTTTTATACACCGTTTGAGAATTGCATACGTTTGGAAATTAACAAATACAAATAACACAAATTAAGTCAAAATGAAGTTGATTAATCAAATAATGTTGTATACTATTTATTTGGTGCACTTTTGGCTATGACAACAACTACGACTATCAGGATAATTTTGGCAACTGCTTATCAACCCCCCACCGCAGCCATTCGAAAGCCAAAGTCTGTCCTAATGCAATTGTCCATTCTGGCAACTATCTTGAAAGCTCTTGTCACTCTTTCGAAGGACTAATTGAATGATCTGCTAATGAGAGGGTCCCAGCGTTACAGCAATAAATTTTCTAAAAATTAATTTTTCTTTTTAAAACAATAAAAACTACAAATTAAAATTTAATTTAATTAAGGAAAGAAAAAAAAATTATGTGAATAAAAACGACAAATATGAATAAAATTAAAAAATTAAAAATTAAATAAAATATGGTTCCAAAAATTAAATGAAATTCAAAAATATATATTTCTTCTTAAAAGAATTAAATTAAAAAACTAAAAGAAAATTAAATTTAAAAAATATGTTCCTAATTAAATTTAATAAAAAATAAACATTTTTCTTTTTAAAACAATAATTTCTAAAAATTTAGAGAAAATTAAATTAAAAAATAAGCAAATAAATAAACATTTTTCTTTTTAAAACAATAATATCTAAAAATTTAGAGAAAATAAAATTAAAAAATAAGCAAATAAATAAAACATGTTTCTGAAAATTTAATTAAACCCGAAAATATATATTTCTTTTTAAGTAATAATGTCTAAAAATTAAAAGAAAAGTAAAAAATTAAAACAAAAATATTTTAAATTTTTTTCTTCTTAAAATGAAATCTAAAAATTAAAGAAAACCGAAAGAACAGAAAATTAAAGAAAATAAAAAATGTATTATGTATCTAAAAATTAATTTAAATTAAAACATATTTATTCTTCTTTTTAAAATGTAAAAATTAAAAGAAAATAAACTAAAACAAATTTAAATTAAAATAGAGAAAAAAAACCGCTGCCTGAGGATTCGAACCTGGTATCTTTCGAATGCCCCGCCAGTGCTTTGCGCACTCGGCCATTGCGACTTTTGCAGCGTTTTTTGTGTAAGACTTTCGTGCCAGAATAAGCAAATTGTTTCACATTACATATCTTGCCTACTGTTTTTCAATTGCCTTACATAAGATTTGCAACTATTTTAGCCGAAATTGCTCCCTCACTTGAAGATTCGCCATTTCTCTCTCTCACTGCAATCTGTAAACAATCCAGCCAACAGCTACTTTGGCTCAACACATCACTCCCCCACGCTGACATCACTTGTGCCACTCACGACGCCATTCTTTGCACTCCAACTGCTGGCTGCCCTCTGCGTAAGTCAGTTCAATGTCCGCCAATGTCACAAAAGAGACAAAAGCGCATTTCAGCGCTTGAGTTTAGCATTAAACAGATCTAATCTTCATCAGCAATAGCAAGAATAATAAAAATCAAAATCCCCCAAAGTTCATGAAAGGGCACTTGAGACATGCATAAATTCAAAATTACTCACAAAATTAATTACATTTGCTGTTGTCCTCGATTTAGCGCTGGTTGACAGCGATACAGACAAGTTGATAAAGAATCTAACATTTTAGTTGGGTGCGGGTGTGTGTGTGTGTGGGAAAAAGCAAGGCAGAAGATTGCACACAAAAAGCGCAGCTGAGATGAGCAACTGTTGATGTCAAGCGTCGTATTTATTTTCGACTTCTTCATCTATTTACTCGCCGTTGCGCTCTTTGCACGCGTCCCCTGCAAAAAGTGATTTGTCGCACAAACACTCGCATTTAAATTCCAATGAAATCAACCGTCAGACATGTCACTCACTCAGCCAAGCTGGCTGGGTGCTAGACGCACGTAGAACGGGTGCATATAATTCACACCCTAAGCATTCCCTCGCTCGGCTGGCGCACCGAAATCAGTTTTCAATTTATTTGCTTTCAGCATCACTGTGCCGTTGCCCTTTCCTTCGCAGCCTACATACCCATCGCATGTCCCGCACACCTCATTGTTAATCTGCAATTATCGCATTTGTCTCTGCACTGATGCGATTTGGTCCCCGATTCATTCACGCGCCTCCATCTGTCCATTTTCCTGCCTGCAACGCCGTGGCGTGCAACAATGCTGGGCTCTATGTACTTACTCATAATTCCATTTTCGGCACCCCCTCTTTCATTAGTGCAATCAACGTGCGCCGCTTCGAAATTCCCAATTCGCTCAGCGCCCAACATCAGGTGCGAAGGTGGCGGCGTTGGTGGGTTCGACAGTATTGACGCTGCAGGCGAACTGTGTGCGGAATGTGGCGTTTCAATTTGCCACCGGCCTGTCAACGCATTTTGCTGGTGTTCTTTGTGTGTCTTGTTTTTGGTTTTGTATTTGGTTCATTTAGCGTGGCTTGGCCGCATTTTTGCGGTGCTACGTTGCCCTATTTTTATTTAATTTTCTGTCGTTCACTTCATTTCAATGCTGATTATGTGTAGTGCTTGGTGGAGAAGATTGAAATCTCCCGCTGCAGTGGTATGTTTTCGGAAGCCAAAGAAGAATATTTAGCGAGTATTGGCGCAGTTAGTGGCTGGTCGTTGCTCTGGGGTCAACCAATTCATTACTATTCCTCGCTTTTGACGTTCGAGTCTTTATTCGGTTAAATAGCTTAATAAAACCAGAACGAGGAAATGGACAAGAAGATGGCTCGACACTTCCTCATATCATCGCAAGTGCCCCTTTTCTTTTGTTGGTATGCGGGGGACTCCGTAAAAAGCAGTGAAAACCTGCGAATCATTCTTTTGTTGGATGCGCTTTTTAAGAATACGTAACCCCATGTCGCAGTGTCTCGTCATGTGGTCGTGTCCTCTTCATCCTTCTACTCCGATTGCAAAGTGGTATTCCATGTTTAGCTACAAGAGATACATAGCTATTTAATTTAGTAGCGCTACACAAAATACTTCCTCGGACAATTGTATCTCTCCGATTTCGAGGGCTTCAAAGCACGGTACTATCGGCCTGGATACTGAAACTCTTATAGGTTATAGGTAATCAAAAGTGAACGCTTTCGATGGCAGAGTTTTATGCAGCTTCACCGCCAACTAATGGCTTTCGTCGTATATCTGAAGTTAGGATGGCATGCTGTGGCAGCGTGGAGGTCTCTCCACTGCGTATCGCCTGTCCCTGCCGACCACAATGCCTCTACGGATCGTCCGCAGCTTTTTCACCGACTTCGATTCCCTCATGGGCTTTAGTTCCACCGGTATCCTGGAGGTTTGCCTTCCTTCTGGGCGCTTATGATTCCTTCCAGCTTCTGTGGAAGACCGAAACTGCTTGGGCCTTGCAGGAACTCATGTCGGCACCGTCGATGCGCTTCCCGAGATGGGAGGTGTTTTAGACTTTTATTCGCCGTTTCCAGCGGCGGCTCTACCCGCGCAGGGTTCCGAGGATGCTTTACGTGCTTCGATTTCATCTTCTTCTTTGCTCACATACTAAGCCGAGAGCCCCATGCCGCAGCAAGGCCACTGTTACTCCCGGCGGCGGACAGGTATCCGGGAGGCGCCACAAGAATACAGTCAGAAAGCCCCCTGACTGGAAACCATTCAATGGGCACGATGACGCCTGACACCCTGGATTAGGGGGAGAGGGTCGATTCGACACCCACCGTGTCTAGATCCATAGTGTTCAGTGGAAACAGGGTCGCCTCTTGAGGGATGCATTTCGCACATAAAGGTCTTGATGTGGGAGTGGCTAGGCATACAGCATTTCGCTCGAATTCAGCGGGCGGCAGAGAGGGTTTTTCGATGTGTAGATTGATTCTTGAATGGCTTTCTGTATGTATCTACGGGGCTTGGACCTCAAACCATGTGAAGAACTAACTCTCGGGATTTGGAATCCATGTAGGCATATTTTGTAATCCCCGTCACTTTTGCTTCACATCCCCTTTCTCTGTATCCAAACTGTCTCTCTCTGCTATACATACAGACCTTTATTTTTCTACATTTAATATAAGCCTCTCAATACAAGATCTTCAAAACTCACGAAGGAGAGAGTAGCCTTCGTCCAAGACAACAGCAGAAAAGCCTGTCAAATGGAAAACAATAAAAGTAAGAACCAACCAATCCCAAAACTAACAATAATATTGCAACAGCAACAAAAACAACAATAATCAACTAAGCGTAAGCAACGGCAAATGGTAGCGACAATTTACAGCTGTCGACTGCAGTCAAAAACGACAGACGCTACGTGACAGGACACAAAAGGCAGCAGGCAACAGGCAGCTGGCCACATCGCCAAATGGCCAAATGGCCAAATGGCGAAGCGCAACACCGGAAGAAAGGAGAGCAATAGGTAGAAACTAAAGGGTGGCAGAGACTGACTGCCGACTGGATGTACAGAGGCTTCAAGAGGAAAGTAAGGCGGAAATTAAATGAAGCAATGCGATGGAGCTCTGGCCATAGGCGAACTAAGGCGTGCAACAATGTTGCGCAACATTGTTGTCGCACTGCGATGTTTTGCTGTTTTGCTGTTTTGCCCTCTGCTGTTTGTGCACAGTTTGTTGCCAGCACGTGTGGGGCATTAACCCAGCGCAAGTCACTATTGTTGTTATTGCTGTTGTTGGTTGTCGCTTACTTTAACAGCCATTTTTGCGCATCTTCCGGATTTGTTTGCTTCACTCTTTCGCGCATTTTTACGAGTACAAGCATTTTTCGCTTACATTGTTGTTGCAGGCTTTTACTTACTTACGCGCATGTTATTGTTATTCGCTGCAATGCCAGCAACAGGGGTTAAGCTACGCGCCAATTCTACAATGCGAAATGTCAGCTACAGCAACAACAACAACAATGCATGAGTGTAAAATATATAAAATAAGCAGTGGGAAAAGTGCGAAGCACTAGCAGCAAAAACAACAAAAATGGAGCACAGATATGCCGTGGACAGCAATAATAGTGAAGGATGCAGCAACAGCAACAGCAACAAAAACAATGTCACAGCAACAACAATAGCTTACCATTAAAAACTATGAAGCTATGAAATGGGCGAGCGAGCGAAAAAAGGATTTTGATGTCAGTTGTCACTAACACTCTCCAGCGGTTAAATATCAGCGGCTAGGGCAGCAGCGTTAAGCGCAGCTTTTGCTCATTAACGCCGCAAAGTGTTTTTATCATTTCACTATTTTTAATTATCATTATTTCTTTTTTGTCTTGCCTTCATATCAACGGCCGCTGGGGTTTTGCGTGAGTCGTGGCTTTCACACACACACACACACACGTGCGCTTGTCACTTGTGGTGAGGCAAGATAAGTGAAAAATATTAAATTTCTTAAATTTATTGGTTACTGTCTTCTCAGAAATGAAATCAATGGGCGAATATTTAATTCTTGAAGCAGGCAAGAAATTAAAATTAAAATAGTGAAATTTTTACATTGGCACAAAAACAAACCAACATTCTGAATCTTCAAAGGTTTTGCAGAATATTTAATCTTAAAAATTTAATTTGACTTTGTCTTCCAATTTTTTTTTTAATATTTTTATTAAATTAAAACACTTAAATGCAATAAAACTTGTATAGGAAAAGCTTTTAATTAAATTAATTAATTCGTATTATAAATCGCTGATGCTTAAAAAAGTATTTTTTTATAAAAAACATTTGCCTATAATTGAGTGTTATTTTATTTAGAAAAATTTTTAAAATATCAAATGCAGTACAAACCCAATTTTTAATTAAACAAATTAATAATTTTTCATTATTTTCATTAAAAATTTTATATCAAATATTAAAAAATTATATAATTTGCATAGAAACCCATTTTAAGTTAAAAAAAAAATTAGTTTTAGCAAATTAAGTTTAAATGTTACTTTAAAAGTTGTTTATATTATTTTTCTATTTGTAAGATAAATAATTTTCCACAAAAGTTAATGTTTATTGCTGATGGAATATGTTTTTGTAATCAATTTAAATTTTTTAAACATTATTCAAATTTGAAACTTTTAAACATAACAAAAATAAGTAATTTGAAAAACGTTTTTGAAAAAAAAAATAAAAATATATAAAAATTTGTTTAGTTTGAAATTTTGCTCAGCAATTTTATTGAACTTGAGACCGTTTTTTTAAGTGAAAAATGTTGTAGAAAAACAACAATAATTTTGCTTAAAATATTATGCTTCAAAATTTTTTTCTTATTATTAGAATTTTTAATTTATTAAATCTTCCATACAAAATTGTTGTTTCAAAATATTTTCATTCGCCCCTAAATCAGGCACAGTTTACAATTTTTATTATATGTAGTTTTTGGCTCACGGACATAAAAGGGTTAATCATTTTTATCTTTTTTTAATGAAAAAGCTCTACCGAAGAATATTTTTATGTGTTCTTCGAAACACCGGTTAACCTAAGAACTAAACTACTTTCTGGAAAATACTATGAATTTCATATGTGAGGCTGCACTTCCTCAGATAATTCATTTTTAAAAGCAATTTTTCATACATACAAACACATGTTCTGTCTAAATGCTTAAAAATCTAAACTCAAACAAAATTCAAGGACATTTGGAGGAAATTACAAATTCATTACTGACATTTGACATTCACGCTTGCCAAATATGCAATGATTTATTTCCTGCCAGTCATTAGAGCATTCGAGAGCAAGAAAGAAATACAAGTACATACATTTAAATTTACATACAATATGGATTTCAACAGAAACAAAGCAAAACACTAAAGCTGCCAGCTGTATTGAAGGCAATGCCAGGCTAATGCGAGCAAAGAGTTGAGATGTCTTCATTCGAGAAACGAGCGTTTTTTGCCATGCTGTGCGATGATTTGTTGAAAATGCTTACAACAGCAGCAGCGAACGAAGCTGAGGAAGTCGAAGAAAACGGGAAGAAACAGCAACAGCAGCTAGAAAGTGACGAGCTAAAGCATTTTGTTAAGTCAATCAGGCGTCAGCTGGACGAACAGTTTGAAAGGAAATGTTTTTACAGAATGACGTAGAAAAAATAAAATACACAAAAAATTTTATGCATGAAAGTGCATGTAATAAATATTCCATATATCTGAAAAATATACAAATATTTTGACTATCATAAATTTTACTCAACGTTCACTGCTGGCCGAGAGAAAATCACAATCAAAAATTTCCAACCATAAAAAAAAATGTATTGAAATTCACTATGCAAATATTTTTAAGCCCGCACTGACACGTTTGCACTCGACGCGCACACGTCTCCAGCTATGCGAGCAGGTGTGTGTGTGTGTGTGCGTATGTGTTTGCATTACGCTCATTGCCAATAGCAGCTGATAGCGTCTGGCTCTGACCTGCTCTGGCGCATAACAAATCTGCTCGAAAGGTGTTCGAACCTGCCGCCCCCCCCAAATGCGTTAACCTTGAAATTCGCATAAACTTTACACTTTTGCGCCAATCCAATGCAAAGGAAAAGACAACAATGCTGCTGAGCGAAAGTAAAACAAAAGCTTTGTGCCAGTGTGCGTGCGAGTGTGTGTGTGTGTATGTTTGAAAAGGTCGCTTGCGCCAGTCACTTTCACTTAAGAAAGGTAAACAAATATGAGCTGTCGTAAATGTCATAAATGTCAGTCCAAAGTAAATTTCTGTGTTTACAACCGCTTTGCGGCCGCCACTGAGTTGAGCTGTGTGCTCGGCTAGACAATCTGATTGCTGGCCTGACTCTCGCAGAAGGGACAGGTGACATTTCGAAAATGCATTTGAAATGACAGATGTGATCTGGGAATATGAATGTGAAATGTTGATTTTTTTATGTTTTTTATCCAAAAAAAGATTCTAAATTTTCTAAAAAACACAATTTTTGTCTATACGCCATATTTTTAAATGGAAATTTTATGTCCGAAATCTTAGTAGTTGTATACCTGGGTGTTATGATAAATGCATGGGTTTCGTATATAATTTCCGTTTTTCTGGCATACATATGTACAATTTGTTAAAAAATAATTTATGAATAAGCTCATAGTTGTTTACATTGAAAAGTTAAGAAAAGAATAAATAGTAAAGAAATTTCGACTTTTTTATGAAAATCGCGTGCGAATGGGCTTCAAATTTTGGTCAAGTTGTTGAAAAATAGGTAAATCTTCAATTTTTTTGAGCTTTCATTTAGATTTCTTTCTATCAAAAATTGTTTTCGAAATCGAAAATTCGAAAAAAAATCATTAATACATACAGTGGTGGAAAAATTAACAGTAACAAAAAATGTCGACAAGTTTCCGATAATTTTCTTTTGTTTATTTAATTTTCAACAATTTTTTACAAAAGTATAGCTTATAACATTAAAAACGGCATATAAATCATTATTTCTGGGTTTTTATAAAATGCAACAAAAATTTGCAAACTTTAAACATTGTTTATCACATTTTTAATCAAAGTTCATAGAAACATTCTTGGTATGTAGCTATATATCCCACTCAATTTAGTATAATAATGTGCAAGTTTCAAGTTGCTAAAATATACCATTGATTTTTGGAAACTTTTTTCTTATATAAAATGGATTTGGTTCATGTGTTGCATGGAAGAAAGTGCTCTAATAAATCAATAAAAAAAAATTTGGTGACATTATTATTAAAATTTATATTAAAATTTTTTTGAAATCTGTACAGTTGAAATGGTGATTTATATGCTTTTTTTAGGTGATGAGTTAGATTCTATAGAAAATTATTAAACATTAAATAAACAAAAAGTTATATTAAAAATTTGTCAACATATTTTATTTCAAATTTTTTTCCCGCTGTACATACAGTATGTGTAAAGAGCTTTATAAATTGACGTTTTCATATATTTTGGAATTTATAAACCTCTTTTAAAACAATTTTATTTTTTATGAATAATGCCGTATGTACATATATTAATATATTTCAAAAACTTTTATTTTCTATTTAAATTTTTTCTTCAAACCTTGTCAGAATCTTCGAAATTTCATTTTTAGGTTTCTATTCAAAAAATAATTCCATTAACTGCGCGATGTTACGAGTACAAACTTCATAACTGGAAAATATTTTTCATACAAATTTTTGACAGTTCAGCAAAAAATTTTAAATTTTCAAAGCTTTTTTTTTTAATTAAGGAAAACAATTGTTAACTTTGAATCTTCAAAGTATTAAGACGATTTTCGAACTTTAAAATAGTAATAGTTGTTTCTTTCTTTACATTTATAATATGTGATGTATGTATGTATGTAACTATATGTTATATTATAGATACATACTATGTTCATATTTTAAAAGTTCTTAAAGACCAAGTTTTTTTAATTTCAAACTGCTAAAATGTATACATTTAAAAACAAATACATGTGTATGTATTTTTTTAGGGCTGATTTTTTTTTTAAGTATTTCGAAAGCATTTTTAATATAGAAACCATAGAAATTATCAACAAACATATTTACCTTTTTTTTTCAGAAAGCAAAATTAGTTTTCGGTGTCCCACCAATCGCACTCATTCAAATATGTATAGTTACAAAGAACTTAGACATTTTTTTGATATTTCTTTGAAAGAAATTTTATGCATTAGCTATTTATTCTGTTAAAAAAATACTGTTTTAAAGGTCCAATTCACAGTTGTTCACTTACTGGAGTTAAATGTCCCATCAGTTACAAAAGTAAATTTTCCAATTAAAGCGCCACGAAAACATCTTAAAAATAAAACTCTTCGTCGGTTTTTAAATTTTAAGAGTTGATTTCGTATTTTATCTGATAATTTTAGATTTTATTTTAGCTTGTTTTTAATATTTTACACGTTTAAATTATGTTATATTTTATATTTCTCTTAACTTAATAAATCTTGGATTCAAAACACTTTCTTTGAAATTTTTCTTTTTCTTTTTTATACATTTTTCCACTTTTAACTTATATTTTATTTTTATATTTTTTATAATTAAGTCTATTTTTTTTTTTGTTTCAACACAATTTTTTATAAATTTTCATGTCTTATTATTATAACGTCACACATTTTATAAAAATTAAACATATGTTTAGAAAAAGTTAATAGTAAAAAAATATGAAATCGTACCATAAAGCATAGATACTGATTTACCAAATATCTCGACTCTTGCGTCACCTATTGGCAAAAGTGTTTATGGATTTATTCCTTTTCATGTAATTGAAATACGTTCTAAATATTAACCAAATCGGATTACAAATATTTCGACTCCTGCGGCACCTATCGGATTAACTCATCTTTCGAATTGCATTGTCATCGGGTTCTGAGCCAACTGTGAAGTTTCAAGTCTCTAGGTCATCGAGAAGTTAGTCGAAACTTGGTTGCAAGATTTAACCCTCCAAATAAATAAAAGCTTGTAAAAAAAACCGTTTTCGAATTCCACAATTTTTGAAAATTTTTATATATTTTTATTTTTTTCAAATTTTTTTTTTATTTATTCATTTTTTTTTTCTTCAAAATATTTTCACGAAGTACGAGATTTCTCTTTCTCAATTTCCATTTAGCGCCTGTGGATAAGCAACAGTTTTTTGTTCTCAAATCGGCTTCACATTGCTCTCGCCCCCCCCTAAAACACACACCTTCAATCATTACCCCCTTCAAAATACCCCGCTGGGCATGCCATTGACCGCCCAAAAGCCAGCAAGCAAAATACATACCAACGCAGCACAGCGAAGTGTCGGCTAATCCTTGAGCACTCATTGTTGGTTGCTGTCAGCGCACCTAATGCCATTGTTAACGGCTGTCTGCGGTATTTTCGCCCACTTTCGGTGCTTGCGGCTGTTGTCCTTTGGCAGACAAATGCATTCGATTTTGAATTAGCGTACTTTGCGTATTACAAATGAAAATTTGCCGAAAAGCGCATTTGTCACGGTGATGGCATCTTTTAAGCTGCTACAAGCAAAAGGTTGCTGTGAATTTGTGCTTTCACTTTTGTGCCACCTTTTATTGCGCGCTCTTTGTTGAGGCAGCGTGTGGTCTAATCACCGGCAATGCGCTAATCTGCTAGAGAGAGCTAGCAGCCCTTCTGATTTTTGTTGATTTTCAGCACAAAAGTTTTGCCGCTCATAATTATACAGCATTCGCCTGCTTATCATCGTTGATTTTGCAGCAATCGCACCACAAATTCTACTCCTCACCCTATCTATCCGCCGTATTTGCTCACACTCCTTTCGTTCGTATTACAGCTGGCTGGTTTGTTTATTAAAAGTTTTACAATTTCGTTGATTACAATTGTGCCAGCTGCCACGCCCTCTGGCGCACATTTCCGAATAACATTTCGCCATCACCTTTTCCCCTGCGCTTGGGACGTTTCCCTGGCGATTCGGTTGGCATTTATTGTTTGTCATATTTCGAGGTTTTTTTTTCTGCTGCATGCTCTACTCGCACATTTCACTCTCTCTCTCTGCACATATAAACACACATACAAACAACGCCATTTACATAAATTCACTTTTGTTTTTATTTTGCAATTTTTATTACTTCTGACCGTGCCATTTAACATTTCGGCCACCTGTTCCTGGCCAGTGCGAGCAGTGTGCGAAAAATGCGAAATGCGCGAAACGGTTAACAGTTGTCATAATTTGCCTTACATTACATTGTGTGACATTCTCAACGTTATTGTTGCTATTTTATATATACGGCACGCTATTGCTTTTGCATCATTATTTTTCTTGTTTTTTTTTTGGTATTTTAACCCTCCTCGGTTCGCTGTGCCATTTACAGTTTATTGCCAGCAATCGTTTGGCTTTTGACATCGCGTTCTTGTTTTTTTTTTGCTTTTTCTCTTCATATGTATGTTTATTCCTTGTTGCTTTGCTGCTGACATTTACTTTCACACACACATACGCGTTCCCTTTATGCTAACTATGTTGATCAATACGTTTTCTTTTCCATTAGTCGCTAAAATTTTTTCACGTTTTCTCCACGAACAATTATTAAAGTAATTGCAATTTCAATTTAATGTTTTTCCACAATTGCGTAGAGAAATGCAAATATATATGTACATTAGGGTGGCCCTTATTTCGAAAAAAAATCAAGTTCTCGGTCTCCCCCTAGAAATGTGTCTAAAGACTAAACTATGCAAATTTTTGGGTCAATGAAAAAAAGAATTTAGAGATTTCATATGAAGAAAAAAACAATTTTTGGTGGAAATGGTAGAAAATCAATATTTTTCAATCGGCAAACACTTTTTCTCTTCAGGAGACTTTCAGAAAAAACACCCAATCGTTTATTTAATAATTCATTAATATTAACTATTTTCTATGGGTCCCCCAAAACCCGAAAACATGTTAAATAACCAGTTGGATAATATTTTTTGAAGTCTCCTGAAGAGAAACTGAGTTCGCCGTTTGAAAAATATTGATATTCAAGGATCCTATACCATTTCCACGAAAAATAGTTGTTTCCCCATAAAAAATACATGGGAAACTTTGAGAGCTTTGAGCCACCTCTAAATCGCTTTTGATTGATCTAAAACTTTGCACACTTTAGTCTTTAGGCTATTCACACATTTCTAGGGGGTGAGAACGAGTATCTGAACACTTTTATTTTTCTCCATATAACTAGGGACCACCCTAATGCACATATGTATATGCACTTAGTATTTAATTTTTGTTTAGTCATTGATAAAAAGAATTTATAATAATTCGTACTCTTTCGCTCTTTACGTTGTGCTTGCGGGATTTTTTGAATATTTTTTCGGGGCCATAGGTGACTTCGGAATTTTCCGAGATTTTTGTGCAACCATTCGTGATTTTACGTTACTTATTCGTACGCTGTCGGGAGTTTTTCGTAACCTGCCGAAATTTTTTAGACTTTTCGGAATTGTTTTCCCCTCTATCAATGTTTTATTTCGTCAGAACCTTTCGGAATATTTCGTGACTTTCGGAATTTTATCGAAACCTTTCAGCATTTTTCGTAACATTTCGGAATTTTTTCCTGACCAATTTATATTTTTCCTGGCATTTCGAGGAATTTCTGAACTTTTCGTGATTTTTTTCGGGAAATAGGAAATTCTGAGATTTTGTTTTGACATTTCGTAATTGTTTTCCCCTCTATCAATGTTTTAGGAGACTTTTCGTCAGAGCCATTTGGACTTTTTCGTGACTTTTGGAAATTTGTTCGGAAGTTTTCGAAATTTTTTTGAATTCGTCAATTAGAAAATTTCCTATATTTTTTTCGAAGCGTTTGGAATGCTTTCCACTCTATCAATGTTTTACGTGACTTTCAGAGCCTTTCGGGATTATTGGCGACCTTTTGAAACCCGACCGGAAGTTTTCGGAATTTTTTCGAAACCTTTTAGAATTTTTCGTAACTTTTCGAATTTGTTCGTGACCAATCGATATTTTTCTTGGCATTTCGGAACTTTTCGTGATATTTTCGGATTTTGGAAAATTTTCGGAAAAACTTCGGAACTCTTTCGGACTCAATTGGTATTTTTCGTAATTTGTTCGGCACTTTAACTAATTAATCTAAATTTTTCTATATTTTTTGTGATTTATTGCCAGTCCTTTGGCATTTCTCGGAGCATATTCGGAGCGTGATTATTTATTTTTATTTTTTTTTTTTCATATAAAACTTAGGAATATTTCATTATAACTATAAAAAAAAAAATTATACAAGTTAATTTATTTTGCTTATAGTTAATTGCTACATATTTTTAGGCTTCGTTTTCTGCATAAACTTCCGCAGTTTATAAAATTAGTTTCGTTTTTCTAATTCACGTCATTCGGTTTCATTTCTTCTCACGTTTCTANTTTTAAAAACTAAACATAAATTTGGTAATTTATGGATTCGGCATACATTTTTTGTTATTTTTAAAACTGGGTATAAATTTTGGGATACTAAAAAATAGGGCATTTGTACATACATACATACATATGTATGTACATAAATTTTGATAACTTGACATACATTTTTAGCCAATTCAAAAACTTCATATAAATTTGTTACTGTTCATTCAAAAATTTATTATACATACATTTTGTATACTTTAAAAACTGGACATAAATTTTTGGTCATCAAAAAAATGGTTGCAAGTTTTATTTAAGAATTTGGGAAATGGTGCACAATTTTTAATTACCATAAATGTTAATTTTTAATTTTAATTTTTTACTTTAAACGTTCATATGCAAAAAAAAACAAAAAAAAAACAGAAAATCGCTAAATGATGTTAAAGCTAAATTAAGTAAGATTAGCGCGCGCCTACTGTACAGGCCATTAAAACTGATAGTTTCACTTTCAATTAAACAATTTTAGCTCCCAATCTGTGCGCCTATTTTTCATTGCAACTTTTCATTCTCACTAAATACTCCTTCTATCTGTCTGCTGCCTGCATCAAATACCTCGTCCTTCTCGACTCCTTGCTGCCATTTAAAAGGATTTTCCTTCGTTCATTCTTTTTTTTTTTCTTTAACTTCTTACTATTTTTCTTCCCTTAGCACATAATTTTTCCACACTCTATACACATTTACACCCGGCACACTTTACACATCGCAAATGTTGGCTTTGTTTGTTCTTGCAATACAAACTCATTTAAAGTTTCTCTGTGTCACCACGAGACGAATGTTTGCTCCACTTCCACAGCTGTTGGCTCCCTCTTTTTTTCTTTTTTTTTTTTGATTTTATATTCTTCTACTTCGCTCATTTTTCTTGATTGTTGCTCATTTTGTACTGCACAATTTTGTGGTTGGAAAAGAATTCGCCGTTGTTGTTGCTGTTAATTGCTTTTCGCTACTATTTAATTAGTATTTGTTGCCATTAATTGCGTATCCACCAAAGACGTTTTGCCCACTTTGTCATCGAAGTCTTTCGCTATTTCCGAAGTGATTGTCTTGGGTTCGAGTGGAAATAAAATTTTAAACTTTTTATCAAAAAGTCAATGAAATATGGGCATTGGGAAATTAAGACCGAAATGAAATATTTTTTACTTTTTTATTTTATTCCAATTGTTAAGTATTTTGAGGGAGGAAAAGAAAGCCTGAGTTTTTATAGTTAATATGGAGCCATTGAGTTGCTTAGCTGGCTTGGAAATTTTCAGAGAAAAAACCTAATAAACCTACAGAGATTGTCGAAGCACCTATCATCGATATCGATACAACTTCGCCGGCATTTTTGCTTTCAAAAAATGAAGTCCCTCTCTTTTCAACGTACACTCGCCATTGCTTGTAGCTTTTATGTTCTTTTTACTTTAATCTTTTTTAGTTTTTTGTATTTTTTTTTTTGTTATCGATTCCTTTTGTCAATGACACCCGGCGCACACGAGCGGAAATTTTTTCTTTAACATGAAAACAAATCGCGCTAACTAGACTCCTCTTCTACTCCTCTTAGGCTATTCTCGCCATGTGCGTGTGCGTAAGTAAAAATACTTACTTACATATGTATACTTATATGTATGTGAAGTAATTAATTTCATCTAATGCGCTCAACAACAACAAGACATAGAATAAATTGCGGACACTAAGAGGAGCAAAATTAAAAATATTGCAAAGTAATTTGGCGAAAAAAAAATAAAACACAAACCGGCGCAAAGATATATATTTTAGCCTTTTAATTGGATTTATATATATATTTTTTTTTTTAATTTTTCTTATATTGCATTTCTTGTTCAGTTACTGTATTTTGTTAAACTCACAAATGAATTTTTTAATAATTTAAAAAGATTTCAAGTTAATTTTTTTTTAATTTTTTAGTTTTCCCTAAATTAAATTTTCATAGCCTCATATTTTTAACCGACTTCAAAAGAATGAGGAATATTACCAATTCATCGGAATATTGTTTTTTATGTAAGTTACCGGATAACTTTGGACCACGTGCACCCTTTTCCATGATTCGTTTTTATTTTTTATCGCAAAGGTGGTAACCTAAAAGTAGTCCCATACTAATTTGGTTTAGTTTCGATTACTGGATCATAAAGAAACTATCGGTACTCATAAATTTTTGTATTGGTTTGTGTTAAATATAAATTTTAATTAATCTCCAAAGGTTTCTAATTTTTTTAATATTTTGATTTTGTTTGCTTGTTTGCAATATTAAGCTACGAATACAGCACTTAAGAAAAACTAAAAATTCTCATAAAATTACATTAATATAATTAAAAAGAAATTTTGCAGTTACGTATACGGCTCTTAAGAAAATAGTGCTCGCATATTTATTTCTTCAAGAAAATTTGAACGAACGGCAAAGTACTTCTTCAACATTAATAATAAAACTTATTTCTTATCATCTTTCTTAAGAGTTGTTTTCTAAGTTTTAAAAACGAAGCTTGGAATAAATAAAAAAATTTTTTATAAAATAATTATTATTTTTTAACTCTTTTTAATTTTTTCTTACATTTTTCTTTTTTTTTCTACTAACACTTTAATTTCTTTTTTTTATTGTTTTTGAGATTTTGTTGCTTTCAAAAGTTTTTGATTTATTTTAAAAATTAATGAAAGTTTATGTGTTTTCCGATTTTTCTTACATTTTTTGCTTAATACCCCTTGCTATGAAACATTTATATTCTTTATATATGTAGCTTTTTTTAAGTGGTAAAAGAGAACGTTAGCTAAACAACTAAGTTAAAAAATAATAAATAAAAACATTAAAAAACTAAAAATTAAGGAAAAATTTATGAATAAAGTTATACTTAAAGTAGCAGCAATAAAATTAAAATAAATTTAAAATACGATAAGAATAAACGAAAACTAAAATAAAAAATAAAATCTCAAAATAAAATAAAATATATAAAATAAAAGCTCAAAATAAAAGAAAATATAAGAAAATTAAATTCAAATAAAAATTTGAATAGGAAAATTTAAGCAAAAAATAGGAACGCTAAAAAATTTAAATTAAATTAAATGTAAAATAGCATCCAAATACACTTAGCTGCTCGGGCGTAAAGTCAAAAAGAATAGCAAATTTAAAGCAACTTTGTCGGTGACTTTTGCCAGGCTTTACTTTGTTGCAGCTTTTGTGCCGCTTTCAGTGTACTTTTGTGTTGTTATTTCATGTTTTTTTTTTTAGATTGTTGTTTCACTTATCTGGCGCCAACCACCCGCCACCCACTCGCCACTCCACTCAACTCCATTGCAAAGTGAAGAAGAAGGGGAGGAGGTGGAAAAAACGGAAGCGCAATATAAAATAAATGGAGCGAATGCAATCAATGTGCGAATAGGCGGAGATTAAAGACAAGACAAGACTGATAACGAGCTAAAGCCCGGGCGGAAGTGGAGGCAGATTTTCAATAGCGAACGCCTGAGAGTTGAGCGCAAACAACAAAGGCAAAAGCAAAGTTAGTAGGGGGAGTTGGAAGTTGCTGTTTTGTTATTTCATCCACTTCTTCCACACTCCGCTGCCACTTTCCGCCGAACACACAGCACGAAAACTTTAGTTTGTGTCATACACGGCGTATGAGCAACGCAGCCGATGGATGTTGCCAGCCGTCAAGTCGCGCACACTCTGGGTTACTCCAGGGTACTCATACGCAGTGTTGTCGTCCGCAAAGCGCAATGCAGCAACGGCGGCAGCAGCGGCAGCTTAGAATTGAGGACAAGCTGTGATGAAATTAAATTGCTGTGCTCACAGTTCATGGTGGCCTGCAGTGGTTGTTGTTGTTATTGCTTACTGTTGCTTGTTGTTGCTTGTTGTTGCCATTGCTGTTGCAGCCACTTGTTTTCAACGACAATTCCAACGAAAACGAAATGAAAATGTATTGAACTGCAGTGATTATTGTGATTCCACTGTGATTGTGAATTTTTTCTTTTTTTTTGTTTTTTGTCTCTGTGTTTTTGTTTTGCCTTTCAATTGTGTCTCATTGCAGACACAGATAAGCTCAACAACAGCTGTTGCAATCACCATCATCGCCGTCGTTGTGTTCGATCTCACGTTTGGTGTTTTGCCTTTCAAGCCGAGAAGGACGAGCAGTTGAAAGCTGAAATTATTTTGCTCTTAAGCTACACGCGGCTGTCGAAACGATTTATCCAAAATACATGTATAGTGCATGCGCGTTGT
>NW_016160944.1:54026-57242 GCF_001687245.7 Rhagoletis zephyria | reverse complement strand
CAGATAGGTTCTAACATCACAAAGTTGTTTTTGTGAAAATTGCAGATAGTGGCTATTGAATATAAGCCCTCGATATTAATTGTTCCTCTNGGCGCAATCTTGTATTCTATCATTCTTGGACCCAGATAGGTTCTAACATCACAAAGTTGTTTTTGTGAAAATTGCAGATAGTGGCTATTGAATATAAGCCCTCGATATTAATTGTTCCTCTAGCTACTTGTAGAAAAACTCGAGCAAAGTTCAAACTGTGAGTGTATATCAAAGAAACTCCAAAACTTACTTGTGGAACGCGTATGTGTAGCTCGAAGTTACTTCGAGTAGCTTGTGGAACAAACCTATTATCGCAACTGGTACGTATCGACCCGACGTACCATAAAAGGATTGATATTTTTTTTGTATTAATTTCTTAGGCATATCAAACATTATCTGAAACATGTCAACTATAATTAAATTATCTTCTTACTTTTTACAGTACAGTTTAAGGAAGATCCAACGTTGTGTAAAAACCTTAAGAAAATACTAGAGTATATGGTTTGAATAGAAAATTCAGTACAAATCAGTACAAATTTTGAAAAATCAGAACATTAGCTTACTGATTGAAGAAATGGATAAAATCAGTACAAGAGTTGAAAAATCAGTACTGTACTGATAAAATTAGTACGTCTGGCAACCGTACCTATATACATACATATATATATACTATATAACAAATTATACACTCAATGCTTACAAATAATTAGTAAATTGTTTTAAAAAGTGGATATCGCACACCTAGATCTAAAGTGCGATCAACTCAAAGAAGTAAAAAAAAATACCATACATTTTTTGGATTTTTTTGAGTTGATTGCACTTAAGATATAGGTGTGCGATATGTGGATCATCCGGCTCTGTATCAAGTTATTCTCGCTAGCTTCAAAGCACTTCCATTTAAGAAGGGTAAAAACCTGGCTGCAGTCGACAATGAGCGAAAATGGATTGAACGGTAGACTAATACCTAAATAAATTTAGAGTTCAATTGTTTATTACTTTGTCTTTAGGTTTGTGTCTTCTAAGCGAACATCGCAAGTTTGTATCAGAGAACCAATCTAATAGCGTTTTCTTTTCTCAAAAAAAGTTCTGCCCTTTTAGGTATATGGGAACTCTTGCTTTGCGTTGCCCTGAAACCTGAGAAAATGTTGCGTTCTTTTTATGAGAATGAAACAGAAAATATACTACTCCACCACAATTTATTTATAGAACTTAATAAAGCTGAATTATTCACTTGGCCTGTAAGTCTTTAACAATTTTAAAGCAAAACACTTATTTCTGATAGGGAAAATAATTGCATTTTTACAAGATTAAATTAAAAATCAACCATGCAACTCTCACCCTCACGTTTATTTGAGGGCAGAAAAGGCAGCACTTTCGCCGGATCAGAGCGCAGCCTGCTGAGAAAAGAACACGACGCCTTGTGAAATGGCTGAGAAAAGAACATGAAAATGTGACAGCGCTAACACAAGGCAGAATAAGTGCAGCCTTTTTTCGAGAAAAGAAAACGCTATAAGATTATTGATAAAACTATAGACCGGTTTGATGAACAGCCAAGACGTTCACTTCTTAAGTAATTGCAGCAGACGGCAGAAAACATTAGCGCACATAAATTTCTTAAATAAAAATAGCATATTAGGGGCAGCTAATATATCTATTTTAAATTATAGTTAAATCATTAGTTAAACTTAGCTTAAAATTACACAGAATTTTCTGTAGTTAAGATTAACTAATGGTTTATCTATTCTTTAAAAGAGATAAGTTAACGACCATTAAGGAATTTTTAATTTATTGCACGGTGTGACAAAACAAACAAAAATTATATATTTAGCATAAATGAATATACCTACATGCCAGCATAAAAAGCCTGCATACCCAAAAGAACACGACGCCTTGTGAAATGGCTGAGAAAAGAACATGAAAATGTGACAGCGCTAACACAAGGCAGAATAAGTGCAGCCTTTTTTCGAGAAAAGAAAACGCTATAAGATTATTGATAAAACTATAGACCGGTTTGATGAACAGCCAAGACGTTCACTTCTTAAGTAATTGCAGCAGACGGCAGAAAACATTAGCGCACATAAATTTCTTAAATAAAAATAGCATATTAGGGGCAGCTAATATATCTATTTTAAATTATAGTTAAATCATTAGTTAAACTTAGCTTAAAATTACACAGAATTTTCTGTAGTTAAGATTAACTAATGGTTTATCTATTCTTTAAAAGAGATAAGTTAACGACCATTAAGGAATTTTTAATTTATTGCACGGTGTGACAAAACAAACAAAAATTATATATTTAGCATAAATGAATATACCTACATGCCAGCATAAAAAGCCTGCATACCCAAAATGTTGAATACGGCCTCATATTTATAGATACATATGTATGTACATCATTTAAGAGAAGATATTTCGGTGCAAAGCAACGATTATAAATTGTTAGTTTACCTTACCAAATTGCGGAAGAATATTACAGAGTATACGGAAAAGTTTATTTTTTTACATTTTTGAAGTGAAAACTTCTGGAGTGATTTGAAACTCGATGAAAGGAAAAACGTGGCAAAAACAATAGGCATTTGTATGTTATTTTCCTTTAAGTGTGTAGTTATGTATGTATGTATGCTCATAGAATTCCAGCGAAGTCTCGAAGTCAAATTGAAGTGATTTTGTTTTTGTTTTCTTCGCTTTTAATGTCGCTTTGCCGGCAGCGCCACAATGCAGCCATACGTATGTATGTACATACATATGTACGTATGTTAAGCTAGCCAATGCGCGTTTGTGTGTTTATGTGCCGACGTAGAGTCTACGTGCGTAAATATGTCAGCGCATAGAATTCAAGCGACGGGTTGTAGTCAAATCGATGTGATTTTGTTTTTGAAATGGCTGAACTATGCCTCAAACAAATAAATATATGTCCAATAAGTTTGGAAAGGTCTTGGATCTCGTTTACGTTGATGATGTTCCGAAGGCCTCTATTAATCGGTGTGATCCCCTAGTTTTGCCGGAAGATGCATACCATCCTGCTCTTGAGTTAAGCTACGAAATCATAAATGAAATACATAATAATAAGTCAAGTTCAAGTACTAGATATGTTTTTGCGAAAGCAAATTTCAGGAAAATTAACAAAGAACTTTCAAAGTTATCTTGGCCAATATATAGAGATGACGTGGAGCGTAGCGTTGAGCA